>NC_141029.1:17362500-17625000 GCF_052040795.2 Danio rerio
ACATGTTTAACAGTGGTTTTATTACATGACCGCAGAGAGGTCAAATCACAGTAATGCAAACTCAGTCAGAGACATAGATTTTCACTTGCAACTTGCTTTAACATGTTTAACAGTGCATGAAATGTTGTCTAAAACAAAAAAAGAATGATGCATTTTTAGCTGGATCAGGTTTTATTTCATTCTGAATTGGACGTTGAAAATGAGCTTATCTCAGCCAGCAGAGAGGTCAAATCACAGTAATGCAAACTTAGTCAGAGACATAGATTTTCACTTGCAACTTGCTTTAACATGTTTAACAGTGCATGAAATGTTGTCTAAAACAAAAAAGAATGATGCATTTTATGGCTGGATCTGTTTTTATCACTTTCTGAATTGGACGTTGAAAATGAGCTTATCTCAGCCAGCAGAGAGGTCAAATCACAGTAATGCAAACTCAGTCAGAGACATAGATTTTCACTTGCAACTTGCTTTAACATGTTTAACAGTGCATGAAATTTTGTCTAAAATAAAAAAGAATGATGCATTTTATGGCTGGATCAGGTTTTATTACATTCTGAATTGGACGTTGAAAATGAACTTATCTCAGCCAGCAGAGAGGTCAAATCACAGTAATGCAAACTCAGTCAGAGACATAGATTTTCACTTGCAACTTGCTTTAACATGTTTAACAGTGCATGAAATGTTGTCTAAAACAAAAAAAGAATGATGCATTTTATGGCTGGATCTGTTTTTATCACTTTCTGAATTGGACGTTGAAAATGAGCTTATCTCAGCCAGCAGAAAGGTCAAATCACAGTAATGCAAACTCAGTCAGAGACATAGATTTTCACTTGCAACTTGCTTTAACATGTTTAACAGTGCATGAAATGTTGTCTAAAACAAAAAAGAATGATGCATTTTATAGCTGGATCAGGTTTTATTACATTCTGAATTGGACGTTGAAAATGAGCTTATCTCAGCCAGCAGAGATGTCAAATCACAGTAATGCAAACTCAGTCAGAGACATAGATTTTCACTTGCAACTTGCTTTAACATGTTTAACAGTGCATGAAATGTTGTCTAAAACAAAAAAGAATGATGCATTTTATAGCTGGATCAGGTTTTATTACATTCTGAATTGGACGTTGAAAATGAGCTTATCTCAGCCAGCAGAGAGGTCAAATCACAGTAATGCAAACTCAGTCAGAGACATAGATTTTCACTTGCAACTTGCTTTAACATGTTTAACAGTGGTTTTATTACTTGACCGCAGAGAGGTCAAATCACAGTAATGCAAACTCAGTCAGAGACATAGATTTTCACTTGCAACTTGCTTTAACATGTTTAACAGTGCATGAAATGTTGTCTAAAACAAAAAAAGAATGATGCATTTTTTAGCTGGATCAGGTTTTATTACATTCTGAATTGGACGTTGAAAATGAGCTTATCTCAGCCAGCAGAGAGGTCAAATCACAGTAATGCAAACTCAGTCAGAGACATAGATTTTCACTTGCAACTTGCTTTAACATGTTTAACAGTGCATGAAATGTTGTCTAAAACAAAAAAGAATGATGCATTTTATGGCTGGATCTGTTTTTATCACTTTCTGAATTGGACGTTGAAAATGAGCTTATCTCAGCCAGCAGAGAGGTCAAATCACAGTAATGCAAACTCAGTCAGAGACATAGATTTTCACTTGCAACTTGCTTTAACATGTTTAACAGTGCATGAAATTTTGTCTAAAACAAAAAAGAATGATGCATTTTATGGCTGGATCTGGTTTTATTACATTCTGAATTGGACGTTGAAAATGAGCTTATCTCAGCCAGCAGAGAGGTCAAATCACAGTAATGCAAAGTCAGTCAGAGACATAGATTTTCACTTGCAACTTGCTTTAACATGTTTAACAGTGCATGAAATGTTGTCTAAAACAAAAAAGAATGATGCATTTTATAGCTGGATCAGGTTTTATTACATTCTGAATTGGACGTTGAAAATGAGCTTATCTCAGCCAGCAGAGAGGTCAAATCACAGTAATGCAAACTCAGTCAGAGACATAGATTTTCACTTGCAACTTGCTTTAACATGTTTAACAGTGCATGAAATGTTGTCTAAAACAAAAAAGAATGATGCATTTTATGGCTGGATCTGTTTTTATCACTTTCTGAATTGGACGTTGAAAATGAGCTTATCTCAGCCAGCAGAGAGGTCAAATCACAGTAATGCAAACTCAGTCAGAGACATAAATTTTCACTTGCAACTTGCTTTAACATGTTTAACAGTGCATGAAATGTTGTTTAAAACAAAAAAGAATGATGCATTTTATGGCTGGATCTGGTTTTATTATATTCTGAATTGGACGTTGAAAATGAGCTTATCTCAGCCAGCAGAGAGGTCAAATCACAGTAATGCAAACTCAGTCAGAGACATAGATTTTCACTTGCAACTTGCTTTAACATGTTTAACAGTGCATGAAATGTTGTCTAAAACAAAAAAGAATGATGCATATCATGGCTGGATCTGGTTTTATTACATTCTGATCTGGACGTTGAAAATGAGCTTATCTCAGCCAGCAGAGAGGTCAAATCACAGTAATGCAAACTCAGTCAGAGACATAGATTTTCACTTGCAACTTGCTTTAACATGTTTAACAGTGCATGAAATTTTGTCTAAAACAAAAAAGAATGATGCATTTTATGGTTGGATCTGGTTTTATTACATTCTGAATTGGATGTTGAAAATGAGCTTATCTCAGCCAGCAGAGAGGTCAAATCACAGTAATGCAAACTCAGTCAGAGACATAGATTTTCACTTGCAACTTGCTTTAACATGTTTAACAGTGCATGAAATGTTGTCTAAAACAAAAAAGAATGATGCATTTTATAGCTGGATCAGGTTTTATTACATTCTGAATTGGACGTTGAAAATGAGCTTATCTCAGCCAGCAGAGAGGTCAAATCACAGTAATGCAAACTCAGTCAGAGACATAGATTTTCACTTTCAACTTGCTTTAACATGTTTAACAGTGCATGAAATGTTGTCTAAAACAAAAAAGAATGATGCATTTTATAGCTGGATCAGGTTTTATTACATTCTGAATTGGACGTTGAAAATGAGCTTATCTCAGTCAGCAGAGAGGTCAAATCACAGTAATGCAAACTCAGTCAGAGACATAGATTTTCACTTGCAACTTGCTTTAACATGTTTAACAGTGCATGAAATGTTGTCTAAAACAAAAAAGAATGATGCATTTTATGGCTGGATCTGGTTTTATTACATTCTGAATTGGACGTTGAAAATGAGCTTATCTCAGCCAGCAGAGAGGTCAAATCACAGTAATGCAAACTCAGTCAGAGACATAGATTTTCACTTGCAACTTGCTTTAACATGTTTAACAGTGCATGAAATGTTGTCTAAAACAAAAAAGAATGATCCATTTTATGGCTGGATCTGTTTTTATCACTTTCTGAATTGGACGTTGAAAATGAGCTTATCTCAGCCAGCAGAGAGGTCATATCACAGTAATGCAAACTCAGTCAGAGACATAGATTGCACTTGCAACTTGCTTTAACATGTTTAACAGTGCATGAAATGTTGTCTAAAACAAAAAAGAATGATGCATTTTATGGCTGGATTTGTTTTTATCACTTTCTGAATTGGACGTTGAAAATGAGCTTATCTCAGCCAGCAGAGAGGTCAAATCACAGTAATGCAAACTCAGTCAGAGACATAGATTTTCACTTGCAACTTGCTTTAACATGTTTAACAGTGCATGAAATGTTGTCTAAAACAAAAAAGAATGATGCATTTTATGGCTGGATCTGGTTTTATTACATTCTGAATTGGACGTTGAAAATGAGCTTATCTCAGCCAGCAGATAGGTCAAATCACAGTAATGCAAACTCAGTCAGAGACATAGATTTTCACTTGCAACTTGCTTTAACATGTTTAACAGTGCATGAAATGTTGTCTAAAACAAAAAAGAATGATGCATTTTATGGCTGGATCTGGTTTTATTACATTCTGAATTGGACTTTGAAAATGAGCTTATCTCAGCCAGCAGAGAGGTCAAATCACAGTAATGCAAACTCAGTCAGAGACATAGATTTTCACTTGCAACTTGCTTTAACATGTTTAACAGTGCATGAAATGTTGTCTAAAACAAAAAAGAATGATGCATTTTATAGCTGGATCTAGTTTTATTACATTCTGAATTGGACGTTGAAAATGAGCTTATCTCAGCCAGCAGAGAGGTCAAATCACAGTAATGCAAACTCAGTCAGAGACATAGATTTTCACTTGCAACTTGCTTTAACATGTTTAACAGTGCATGAAATGTTGTCTAAAACAAAAAAGAATGATGCATTTTATGGCTGGATCTGTTTTTATCACTTTCTGAATTGGACGTTGAAAATGAGCTTATCTCAGCCAGCAGAGAGGTCAAATCACAGTAATGCAAACTCAGTCAGAGACATAGATTTTCACTTGCAACTTGCTTTAACATGTTTAACAGTGCATGAAATGTTGTCTAAAACAAAAAAGAATGATGCATTTTATGGTTGGATCTGGTTTTATTACATTCTGAATTGGATGTTGAAAATGAGCTTATCTCAGCCAGCAGAGAGGTCAAATCACAGTAATGCAAACTCAGTCAGAGACATAGATTTTCACTTGCAACTTGCTTTAACATGTTTAACAGTGCATGAAATGTTGTCTAAAACAAAAAAGAATGATGCATTTTATGGCTGGATCAGGTTTTATTACATTCTGAATTGGACGTTGAAAATGAGCTTATCTCAGCCAGCAGAGAGGTCAAATCACAGTAATGCAAACTCAGTCAGAGACATAGATTTTGACTTGCAACTTGCTTTAACATGTTTAACAGTGCATGAAATGTTGTCTAAAACAAAAAAGAATGATGCATTTTATGGCTGGATCTGTTTTTATCACTTTCTGAATTGGACGTTGAAAATGAGCTTATCTCAGCCAGCAGAGAGGTCAAATCACAGTAATGCAAACTCAGTCAGAGACATAAATTTTCACTTGCAACTTGCTTTAACATGTTTAACAGTGCATGAAATGTTGTTTAAAACAAAAAAGAATGATGCATTTTATGGCTGGATCTGGTTTTATTATATTCTGAATTGGACGTTGAAAATGAGCTTATCTCAGCCAGCAGAGAGGTCAAATCACAGTAATGCAAACTCAGTCAGAGACATAGATTTTCACTTGCAACTTGCTGTAACATGTTTAACAGTGCATGAAATGTTGTCTAAAACAAAAAAGAATGATGCATTTTATAGCTGGATCAGGTTTTATTACATTCTGAATTGGACGTTGAAAATGAGCTTATCTCAGCCAGCAGAGAGGTCAAATCACAGTAATGCAAACTCAGTCAGAGACATAGATTTTCACTTGCAACTTGCTTTAACATGTTTAACAGTGCATGAAATGTTGTCTAAAACAAAAAAGAATGATGCATTTTATGGTTGGATCTGGTTTTATTACATTCTGAATTGGACGTTGAAAATGAGCTCATCTCAGCCAGCAGAGAGGTCAAATCACAGTAATGCAAACTCAGTCAGAGACATAGATTTTCACTTGCAACTTGCTTTAACATGTTTAACAGTGCATGAAATGTTGTCTAAAACAAAAAAGAATGATGCATTTTATGGCTGGATCAGGTTTTATTACATTCTGAATTGGACGTTGAAAATGAGCTTATCTCAGCCAGCAGAGAGGTCAAATCACAGTAATGCAAACTCAGTCAGAGACATAGATTTTGACTTGCAACTTGCTTTAACATGTTTAACAGTGCATGAAATGTTGTCTAAAACAAAAAAGAATGATGCATTTTATGGCTGGATCTGTTTTTATCACTTTCTGAATTGGACGTTGAAAATGAGCTTATCTCAGCCAGCAGAGAGGTCAAATCACAGTAATGCAAACTCAGTCAGAGACATAAATTTTCACTTGCAACTTGCTTTAACATGTTTAACAGTGCATGAAATGTTGTTTAAAACAAAAAAGAATGATGCATTTTATGGCTGGATCTGGTTTTATTATATTCTGAATTGGACGTTGAAAATGAGCTTATCTCAGCCAGCAGAGAGGTCAAATCACAGTAATGCAAACTCAGTCAGAGACATAGATTTTCACTTGCAACTTGCTGTAACATGTTTAACAGTGCATGAAATGTTGTCTAAAACAAAAAAGAATGATGCATTTTATAGCTGGATCAGGTTTTATTACATTCTGAATTGGACGTTGAAAATGAGCTTATCTCAGCCAGCAGAGAGGTCAAATCACAGTAATGCAAACTCAGTCAGAGACATAGATTTTCACTTGCAACTTGCTTTAACATGTTTAACAGTGCATGAAATGTTGTCTAAAACAAAAAAGAATGATGCATTTTATGGTTGGATCTGGTTTTATTACATTCTGAATTGGACGTTGAAAATGAGCTCATCTCAGCCAGCAGAGAGGTCAAATCACAGTAATGCAAACTCAGTCAGAGACATAGATTTTCACTTGCAACTTGCTTTAACATGTTTAACAGTGCATGAAATGTTGTCTAAAACAAAAAAAGAATGATGCATTTTATAGCTGGATCTGGTTTTATTACATTCTGAATTGGACGTTGAAAATGAGCTTATCTCAGCCAGCAGAGAGGTCAAATCACAGTAATGCCAACTCAGTCAGAGACATAGATTTTCACTTGCAACTTGCTTTAACATGTTTAACAGTGCATGAAATGTTGTCTAAAACAAAAAAGAATGATGCATTTTATGGCTGGATCTGTTTTTATCACTTTCTGAATTGGACGTTGAAAATGAGCTTATCTCAGCCAGCAGAGAGGTCAAATCACAGTAATGCAAACTCAGTCAGAGACATAGATTTTCACTTGCAACTTGCTTTAACATGTTTAACAGTGCATGAAATGTTGTCTAAAACAAAAAAGAATGATGCATTTTATGGCTGGATCTGGTTTTATTACATTCTGAATTGGACGTTGAAAATGAGCTTATCTCAGCCAGCAGAGAGGTTAAATCACAGTAATGCAAACTCAGTCAGAGACATAGATTTTCACTTGCAACTTGTTTTAACATGTTTAACAGTGCATGAAATGTTGTCTAAAACAAAAAAGAATGATGCATTTTATGGCTGGATTTAGTTTTATTACATTCTGAATTGGACGTTGAAAATGAGCTTATCTCAGCCAGCAGAGAGGTCAAATCACAGTAATGCAAGCTCAGTCAGAGACATAGATTTTCACTTGCAACTTGCTTTAACATGTTTAACAGTGCATGAAATGTTGTTTAAAAAAAAAGAATGATGCATTTTATAGCTGGATCTGGTTTTATTACATTCTGAATTGGACGTTGAAAATGAGCTTATCTCAGCCAGCAGAGAGGTCAAATCACAGTAATGCAAACTCAGTCAGAGACATAGATTTTCACTTGCAACTTGCTTTAACATGTTTAACAGTGCATGAAATGTTGTCTAAAACAAAAAAGAATGATGCATTTTATGGCTGGATCTGTTTTTATCACTTTCTGAATTGGACGTTGAAAATGAGCTTATCTCAGCCAGCAGATAGGTCAAATCACAGTAATGCAAACTCAGTCAGAGACATAGATTTTCACTTGCAACTTGCTTTAACATGTTTAACAGTGCATGAAATGTTGTCTAAAACAAAAAAGAATGATGCATTTTATGGCTGGATCTGTTTTTATCACTTTCTGAATTGGACGTTGAAAATGAGCTTATCTCAGCCAGCAGAGAGGTCAAATCACAGTAATGCAAACTCAGTCAGAGACATAGATTTTGACTTGCAACTTGCTTTAACATGTTTAACAGTGCATGAAATGTTGTCTAAAACAAAAAAGAATGATGCATTTTATGGCTGGATCTGTTTTTATCACTTTCTGAATTGGACGTTGAAAATGAGCTTATCTCAGCCAGCAGAGAGGTCAAATCACAGTAATGCAAACTCAGTCAGAGACATAAATTTTCACTTGCAACTTGCTTTAACATGTTTAACAGTGCATGAAATGTTGTTTAAAACAAAAAAGAATGATGCATTTTATGGCTGGATCTGGTTTTATTATATTCTGAATTGGACGTTGAAAATGAGCTTATCTCAGCCAGCAGAGAGGTCAAATCACAGTAATGCAAACTCAGTCAGAGACATAGATTTTCACTTGCAACTTGCTTTAACATGTTTAACAGTGCATGAAATGTTGTCTAAAACAAAAAAGAATGATGCATTTTATGGCTGGATCTGGTTTTATTACATTCTGAATTGGACGTTGAAAATGAGCTTATCTCAGCCAGCAGAGAGGTCAAATCACAGTAATGCAAACTCAGTCAGAGACATAGATTTTCACTTGCAACTTGCTGTAACATGTTTAACAGTGCATGAAATGTTGTCTAAAACAAAAAAGAATGATGCATTTTATAGCTGGATCAGGTTTTATTACATTCTGAATTGGACGTTGAAAATGAGCTTATCTCAGCCAGCAAAGAGGTCAAATCACAGTAATGCAAACTCAGTCAGAGACATAGATTTTCACTTGCAACTTGCTTTAACATGTTTAACAGTGCATGAAATGTTGTCTAAAACAAAAAAGAATGATGCATTTTATGGTTGGATCTGGTTTTATTACATTCTGAATTGGACGTTGAAAATGAGCTCATCTCAGCCAGCAGAGAGGTCAAATCACAGTAATGCAAACTCAGTCAGAGACATAGATTTTCACTTGCAACTTGCTTTAACATGTTTAACAGTGCATGAAATTTTGTCTAAAACAAAAAAGAATGATGCATTTTATGGCTGGATCTGGTTTTATCACTTTCTGAATTGGACGTTGAAAATGAGCTTATCTCAGCCAGCAGAGAGGTCAAATCACAGTAATGCAAACTCAGTCAGAGACATAGATTTTCACTTGCAACTTGCTTTAACATGTTTAACAGTGCATGAAATTTTGTCTAAAACAAAAAAGAATGATGCATTTTATGGCTGGATCTGGTTTTATTACATTCTGAATTGGACGTTGAAAATGAGCTTATCTCAGCCAGCAGAGAGGTCAAATCACAGTAATGCAAAGTCAGTCAGAGACATAGATTTTCACTTGCAACTTGCTTTAACATGTTTAACAGTGCATGAAATGTTGTCTAAAACAAAAAAGAATGATGCATTTTATAGCTGGATCAGGTTTTATTACATTCTGAATTGGACGTTGAAAATGAGCTTATCTCAGCCAGCAGAGAGGTCAAATCACAGTAATGCAAACTCAGTCAGAGACATAGATTTTGACTTGCAACTTGCTTTAACATGTTTAACAGTGCATGAAATGTTGTCTAAAACAAAAAAGAATGATGCATTTTATGGCTGGATCTGGTTTTATCACTTTCTGAATTGGACGTTGAAAATGAGCTTATCTCAGCCAGCAGAGAGGTCAAATCACAGTAATGCAAACTCAGTCAGAGACATAAATTTTCACTTGCAACTTGCTTTAACATGTTTAACAGTGCATGAAATGTTGTTTAAAACAAAAAAGAATGATGCATTTTATGGCTGGATCTGGTTTTATTATATTCTGAATTGGACGTTGAAAATGAGCTTATCTCAGCCAGCAGAGAGGTCAAATCACAGTAATGCAAACTCAGTCAGAGACATAGATTTTCACTTGCAACTTGCTTTAACATGTTTAACAGTGCATGAAATGTTGTCTAAAACAAAAAAGAATGATGCATTTTATGGCTGGATCTGGTTTTATTACATTCTGATCTGGACGTTGAAAATGAGCTTATCTCAGCCAGCAGAGAGGTCAAATCACAGTAATGCAAACTCAGTCAGAGACATAGATTTTCACTTGCAACTTGCTTTAACATGTTTAACAGTGCATGAAATTTTGTCTAAAACAAAAAAGAATGATGCATTTTATGGTTGGATCTGGTTTTATTACATTCTGAATTGGATGTTGAAAATGAGCTTATCTCAGCCAGCAGAGAGGTCAAATCACAGTAATGCAAACTCAGTCAGAGACATAGATTTTCACTTGCAACTTGCTTTAACATGTTTAACAGTGCATGAAATGTTGTCTAAAACAAAAAAGAATGATGCATTTTATAGCTGGATCAGGTTTTATTACATTCTGAATTGGACGTTGAAAATGAGCTTATCTCAGCCAGCAGAGAGGTCAAATCACAGTAATGCAAACTCAGTCAGAGACATAGATTTTCACTTGCAACTTGCTTTAACATGTTTAACAGTGCATGAAATGTTGTCTAAAACAAAAAAGAATGATGCATTTTATAGCTGGATCAGGTTTTATTACATTCTGAATTGGACGTTGAAAATGAGCTTATCTCAGTCAGCAGAGAGGTCAAATCACAGTAATGCAAACTCAGTCAGAGACATAGATTTTCACTTGCAACTTGCTTTAACATGTTTAACAGTGCATGAAATGTTGTCTAAAACAAAAAAGAATGATGCATTTTATGGCTGGATCTGGTTTTATTACATTCTGAATTGGACGTTGAAAATGAGCTTATCTCAGCCAGCAGAGAGGTCAAATCACAGTAATGCAAACTCAGTCAGAGACATAGATTTTCACTTGCAACTTGCTTTAACATGTTTAACAGTGCATGAAATGTTGTCTAAAACAAAAAAGAATGATCCATTTTATGGCTGGATCTGTTTTTATCACTTTCTGAATTGGACGTTGAAAATGAGCTTATCTCAGCCAGCAGAGAGGTCATATCACAGTAATGCAAACTCAGTCAGAGACATAGATTGCACTTGCAACTTGCTTTAACATGTTTAACAGTGCATGAAATGTTGTCTAAAACAAAAAAGAATGATGCATTTTATGGCTGGATTTGTTTTTATCACTTTCTGAATTGGACGTTGAAAATGAGCTTATCTCAGCCAGCAGAGAGGTCAAATCACAGTAATGCAAACTCAGTCAGAGACATAGATTTTCACTTGCAACTTGCTTTAACATGTTCAACAGTGCATGAAATGTTGTCTAAAACAAAAAAGAATGATGCATTTTATGGCTGGATCTGGTTTTATTACATTCTGAATTGGACGTTGAAAATGAGCTTATCTCAGCCAGCAGAGAGGTCAAATCACAGTAATGCAAACTCAGTCAGAGACATAGATTTTCACTTGCAACTTGCTGTAACATGTTTAACAGTGCATGAAATGTTGTCTAAAACAAAAAAGAATGATGCATTTTATAGCTGGATCTGGTTTTATTACATTCTGAATTGGACGTTGAAAATGAGCTTATCTCAGCCAGCAGAGAGGTCAAATCACAGTAATGCAAACTCAGTCAGAGACATAGATTTTCACTTGCAACTTGCTTTAACATGTTTAACAGTGCATGAAATGTTGTCTAAAACAAAAAAGAATGATGCATTTTATGGTTGGATCTGGTTTTATTACATTCTGAATTGGACGTTGAAAATGAGCTTATCTCAGCCAGCAGAGAGGTCAAATCACAGTAATGCAAACTCAGTCAGAGACATAGATTTTCACTTGCAACTTGCTTTAACATGTTTAACAGTGCATGAAATGTTGTCTAAAACAAAAAAGAATGATGCATTTTATGGTTGGATCTGGTTTTATTACATTCTGAATTGGATGTTGAAAATGAGCTTATCTCAGCCAGCAGAGAGGTCAAATCACAGTAATGCAAACTCAGTCAGAGACATAGATTTTCACTTGCAACTTGCTTTAACATGTTTAACAGTGCATGAAATGTTGTCTAAAACAAAAAAGAATGATGCATTTTATGGCTGGATCAGGTTTTATTACATTCTGAATTGGACGTTGAAAATGAGCTTATCTCAGCCAGCAGAGAGGTCAAATCACAGTAATGCAAACTCAGTCAGAGACATAGATTTTGACTTGCAACTTGCTTTAACATGTTTAACAGTGCATGAAATGTTGTCTAAAACAAAAAAGAATGATGCATTTTATGGCTGGATCTGTTTTTATCACTTTCTGAATTGGACGTTGAAAATGAGCTTATCTCAGCCAGCAGAGAGGTCAAATCACAGTAATGCAAACTCAGTCAGAGACATAAATTTTCACTTGCAACTTGCTTTAACATGTTTAACAGTGCATGAAATGTTGTTTAAAACAAAAAAGAATGATGCATTTTATAGCTGGATCAGGTTTTATTATATTCTGAATTGGACGTTGAAAATGAGCTTATCTCAGCCAGCAGAGAGGTCAAATCACAGTAATGCAAACTCAGTCAGAGACATAGATTTTCACTTGCAACTTGCTGTAACATGTTTAACAGTGCATTAAATGTTGTCTAAAACAAAAAAGAATGATGCATTTTATAGCTGGATCAGGTTTTATTACATTCTGAATTGGACGTTGAAAATGAGCTTATCTCAGCCAGCAGAGAGGTCAAATCACAGTAATGCAAACTCAGTCAGAGACATAGATTTTCACTTGCAACTTGCTTTAACATGTTTAACAGTGCATGAAATGTTGTCTAAAACAAAAAAGAATGATGCATTTTATGGTTGGATCTGGTTTTATTACATTCTGAATTGGACGTTGAAAATGAGCTCATCTCAGCCAGCAGAGAGGTCAAATCACAGTAATGCAAACTCAGTCAGAGACATAGATTTTCACTTGCAACTTGCTTTAACATGTTTAACAGTGCATGAAATGTTGTCTAAAACAAAAAAGAATGATGCATTTTATGGCTGGATCTGTTTTTATCACTTTCTGAATTGGACGTTGAAAATGAGCTTATATCAGCCAGCAGAGAGGTCAAATCACAGTAATGCAAACTCAGTCAGAGACATAGATTTTCACTTGCAACTTGCTTTAACATGTTTAACAGTGCATGAAATGTTGTCTAAAACAAAAAAGAATGATGCATTTTATGGCTGGATCTGGTTTTATTACATTCTGAATTGGACGTTGAAAATGAGCTTATCTCAGCCAGCAGAGAGGTTAAATTACAGTAATGCAAACTCAGTCAGAGACATAGATTTTCACTTGCAACTTGTTTTAACATGTTTAACAGTGCATGAAATGTTGTCTAAAACAAAAAAGAATGATGCATTTTATGGCTGGATTTAGTTTTATTACATTCTGAATTGGACGTTGAAAATGAGCTTATCTCAGCCAGCAGAGAGGTCAAATCACAGTAATGCAAGCTCAGTCAGAGACATAGATTTTCACTTGCAACTTGCTTTAACATGTTTAACAGTGCATGAAATGTTGTTTAAAAAAAAAGAATGATGCATTTTATAGCTGGATCTGGTTTTATTACATTCTGAATTGGACGTTGAAAATGAGCTTATCTCAGCCAGCAGAGAGGTCAAATCACAGTAATGCAAACTCAGTCAGAGACATAGATTTTCACTTGCAACTTGCTTTAACATGTTTAACAGTGCATGAAATGTTGTCTAAAACAAAAAAGAATGATGCATTTTATGGCTGGATCTGTTTTTATCACTTTCTGAATTGGACGTTGAAAATGAGCTTATCTCAGCCAGCAGATAGGTCAAATCACAGTAATGCAAACTCAGTCAGAGACATAGATTTTCACTTGCAACTTGCTTTAACATGTTTAACAGTGCATGAAATGTTGTCTAAA
Organism: Danio rerio; assembly: GCF_052040795.2. Taxonomy (NCBI): domain Eukaryota; kingdom Metazoa; phylum Chordata; class Actinopteri; order Cypriniformes; family Danionidae; genus Danio; species Danio rerio. Next base: position 17,376,123 of record NC_141029.1, read on the forward strand.
ACAAAAAAGAATGATGCATTTTATGGCTGGATCTGTTTTTATCACTTTCTGAATTGGACGTTGAAAATGAGCTTATCTCAGCCAGCAGAGAGGTCAAATCACAGTAATGCAAACTCAGTCAGAGACATAGATTTTCACTTGCAACTTGCTTTAACATGTTTAACAGTGCATGAAATGTTGTCTAAAACAAAAAAGAATGATGCATTTTATGGCTGGATCTGGTTTTATCACTTTCTGAATTGGACGTTGAAAATGAGCTTATCTCAGCCAGCAGAGAGGTCAAATCACAGTAATGCAAACTCAGTCAGAGACATAGATTTTCACTTGCAACTTGCTTTAACATGTTTAACAGTGCATGAAATGTTGTCTAAAACAAAAAAGAATGATGCATTTTATGGCTGGATCTGTTTTTATCACTTTCTGAATTGGACGTTGAAAATGAGCTTATCTCAGCCAGCAGAGAGGTCAAATCACAGTAATGCAAACTCAGTCAGAGACATAGATTTTCACTTGCAACTTGCTTTAACATGTTTAACAGTGCATGAAATGTTGTTTAAAACAAAAAAGAATGATGCATTTTATGGCTGGATCTGGTTTTATTATATTCTGAATTGGACGTTGAAAATGAGCTTATCTCAGCCAGCAGAGAGGTCAAATCACAGTAATGCAAACTCAGTCAGAGACATAGATTTTCACTTGCAACTTGCTTTAACATGTTTAACAGTGCATGAAATGTTGTCTAAAACAAAAAAGAATGATGCATTTTATAGCTGGATCAGGTTTTATTACATTCTGAATTGGACGTTGAAAATGAGCTTATCTCAGCCAGCAGAGAGGTCAAATCACAGTAATGCAAACTCAGTCAGAGACATAGATTTTCACTTGCAACTTGCTGTAACATGTTTAACAGTGCATGAAATGTTGTCTAAAACAAAAAAGAATGATGCATTTTATAGCTGGATCAGGTTTTATTACATTCTGAATTGGACGTTGAAAATGAGCTTATCTCAGCCAGCAGAGAGGTCAAATCACAGTAATGCAAACTCAGTCAGAGACATAGATTTTCACTTGCAACTTGCTTTAACATGTTTAACAGTGCATGAAATGTTGTCTAAAACAAAAAAGAATGATGCATTTTATGGCTGGATCTGGTTTTATTACATTCTGAATTGGACGTTGAAAATGAGCTCATCTCAGCCAGCAGAGAGGTCAAATCACAGTAATGCAAACTCAGTCAGAGACATAGATTTTCACTTGCAACTTGCTTTAACATGTTTAACAGTGCATGAAATGTTGTCTAAAACAAAAAAGAATGATGCATTTTATGGCTGGATCTGTTTTTATCACTTTCTGAATTGGACGTTGAAAATGAGCTTATCTCAGCCAGCAGAGAGGTCAAATCACAGTAATGCAAACTCAGTCAGAGACATAGATTTTGACTTGCAACTTGCTTTAACATGTTTAACAGTGCATGAAATGTTGTTTAAAACAAAAAAGAATGATGCATTTTATGGCTGGATCTGTTTTTATCACTTTCTGAATTGGACGTTGAAAATGAGCTTATCTCAGCCAGCAGAGAGGTCAAATCACAGTAATGCAAACTCAGTCAGAGACATAAATTTTCACTTGCAACTTGCTTTAACATGTTTAACAGTGCATGAAATGTTGTTTAAAACAAAAAAGAATGATGCATTTTATGGCTGGATCTGGTTTTATTATATTCTGAATTGGACGTTGAAAATGAGCTTATCTCAGCCAGCAGAGAGGTCAAATCACAGTAATGCAAACTCAGTCAGAGACATAGATTTTCACTTGCAACTTGCTTTAACATGTTTAACAGTGCATGAAATGTTGTCTAAAACAAAAAAGAATGATGCATTTTATGGCTGGATCTGGTTTTATTACATTCTGAATTGGACGTTGAAAATGAGCTTATCTCAGCCAGCAGAGAGGTCAAATCACAGTAATGCAAACTCAGTCAGAGACATAGATTTTCACTTGCAACTTGCTGTAACATGTTTAACAGTGCATGAAATGTTGTCTAAAACAAAAAAGAATGATGCATTTTATAGCTGGTTCAGGTTTTATTACATTCTGAATTGGACGTTGAAAATGAGCTTATCTCAGCCAGCAGAGAGGTCAAATCACAGTAATGCAAACTCAGTCAGAGACATAGATTTTCACTTGCAACTTGCTTTAACATGTTTAACAGTGCATGAAATGTTGTCTAAAACAAAAAAGAATGATGCATTTTATGGTTGGATCTGGTTTTATTACATTCTGAATTGGACGTTGAAAATGAGCTCATCTCAGCCAGCAGAGAGGTCAAATCACAGTAATGCAAACTCAGTCAGAGACATAGATTTTCACTTGCAACTTGCTTTAACATGTTTAACAGTGCATGAAATGTTGTCTAAAACAAAAAAAGAATGATGCATTTTATAGCTGGATCTGGTTTTATTACATTCTGATTTGGACGTTGAAAATGAGCTTATCTCAGCCAGCAGAGAGGTCAAATCACAGTAATGCCAACTCAGTCAGAGACATAGATTTTCACTTGCAACTTGCTTTAACATGTTTAACAGTGCATGAAATGTTGTCTAAAACAAAAAAGAATGATGCATTTTATGGCTGGATCTGTTTTTATCACTTTCTGAATTGGACGTTGAAAATGAGCTTATCTCAGCCAGCAGAGAGGTCAAATCACAGTAATGCAAGCTCAGTCAGAGACATAGATTTTCACTTGCAACTTGCTTTAACATGTTTAACAGTGCATGAAATGTTGTTTAAAAAAAAAGAATGATGCATTTTATAGCTGGATCTGGTTTTATTACATTCTGAATTGGACGTTGAAAATGAGCTTATCTCAGCCAGCAGAGAGGTCAAATCACAGTAATGCAAACTCAGTCAGAGACATAGATTTTCACTTGCAACTTGCTTTAACATGTTTAACAGTGCATGAAATGTTGTCTAAAACAAAAAAGAATGATGCATTTTATGGCTGGATCTGTTTTTATCACTTTCTGAATTGGACGTTGAAAATGAGCTTATCTCAGCCAGCAGATAGGTCAAATCACAGTAATGCAAACTCAGTCAGAGACATAGATTTTCACTTGCAACTTGCTTTAACATGTTTAACAGTGCATGAAATGTTGTCTAAAACAAAAAAGAATGATGCATTTTATGGCTGGATCTGGTTTTATTACATTCTGAATTGGACGTTGAAAATGAGCTTATCTCAGCCAGCAGAGAGGTCAAATCACAGTAATGCCAACTCAGTCAGAGACATAGATTTTCACTTGCAACTTGCTTTAACATGTTTAACAGTGCATGAAATGTTGTCTAAAACAAAAAAGAATGATGCATTTTATGGCTGGATCTGTTTTTATCACTTTCTGAATTGGACGTTGAAAATGAGCTTATCTCAGCCAGCAGAGAGGTCAAATCACAGTAATGCAAACTCAGTCAGAGACATAGATTTTCACTTGCAACTTGCTTTAACATGTTTAACAGTGCATGAAATGTTGTCTAAAACAAAAAAGAATGATGCATTTTATGGCTGGATCTGGTTTTATTACATTCTGAATTGGACGTTGAAAATGAGCTTATCTCAGCCAGCAGAGAGGTTAAATCACAGTAATGCAAACTCAGTCAGAGACATAGATTTTCACTTGCAACTTGTTTTAACATGTTTAACAGTGCATGAAATGTTGTCTAAAACAAAAAAGAATGATGCATTTTATGGCTGGATTTAGTTTTATTACATTCTGAATTGGACGTTGAAAATGAGCTTATCTCAGCCAGCAGAGAGGTCAAATCACAGTAATGCAAGCTCAGTCAGAGACATAGATTTTCACTTGCAACTTGCTTTAACATGTTTAACAGTGCATGAAATGTTGTTTAAAAAAAAAGAATGATGCATTTTATAGCTGGATCTGGTTTTATTACATTCTGAATTGGACGTTGAAAATGAGCTTATCTCAGCCAGCAGAGAGGTCAAATCACAGTAATGCAAACTCAGTCAGAGACATAGATTTTCACTTGCAACTTGCTTTAACATGTTTAACAGTGCATGAAATGTTGTCTAAAACAAAAAAGAATGATGCATTTTATGGCTGGATCTGTTTTTATCACTTTCTGAATTGGACGTTGAAAATGAGCTTATCTCAGCCAGCAGATAGGTCAAATCACAGTAATGCAAACTCAGTCAGAGACATAGATTTTCACTTGCAACTTGCTTTAACATGTTTAACAGTGCATGAAATGTTGTCTAAAACAAAAAAGAATGATGCATTTTATGGCTGGATCTGTTTTTATCACTTTCTGAATTGGACGTTGAAAATGAGCTTATCTCAGCCAGCAGAGAGGTCAAATCACAGTAATGCAAACTCAGTCAGAGACATAGATTTTCACTTGCAACTTGCTTTAACATGTTTAACAGTGCATGAAATGTTGTCTAAAACAAAAAAGAATGATGCATTTTATGGCTGGATTTGGTTTTATTACATTCTGAATTGGACGTTGAAAATGAGCTTATCTCAGCCAGCAGAGAGGTCAAATCACAGTAATGCAAACTCAGTCAGAGACATAGATTTTCACTTGCAACTTGCTTTAACATGTTTAACAGTGCATGAAATGTTGTTTAAAAAAAAGAATGATGCATTTTATAGCTGGATCAGGTTTTATTACATTCTGAATTGGACGTTGAAAATGAGCTTATCTCAGCCAGCAGAGAGGTCAAATCACAGTAATGCAAACTCAGTCAGAGACATAGATTTTCACTTGCAACTTGCTTTAACATGTTTAACAGTGCATGAAATGTTGTCTAAAACAAAAAAGAATGATGCATTTTATGGCTGGATCTGTTTTTATCACTTTCTGAATTGGACGTTGAAAATGAGCTTATCTCAGCCAGCAGAGAGGTCAAATCACAGTAATGCAAACTCAGTCAGAGACATAGATTTTCACTTGCAACTTGCTTTAACATGTTTAACAGTGCATGAAATGTTGTCTAAAACAAAAAAGAATGATGCATTTTATGTCTGGATCTGTTTTTATCACTTTCTGAATTGGACGTTGAAAATGAGCTTATCTCAGCCAGCAGAGAGGTCAAATCACAGTAATGCAAACTCAGTCAGAGACATAGATTTTCACTTGCAACTTGCTTTAACATGTTTAACAGTGCATGAAATGTTGTCTAAAACAAAAAAGAATGATGCATTTTATGGCTGGATCTGGTTTTATTACATTCTGAATTGGACGTTGAAAATGAGCTTATCTCAGCCAGCAGAGAGGTTAAATCACAGTAATGCAAACTCAGTCAGAGACATAGATTTTCACTTGCAACTTGCTTTAACATGTTTAACAGTGCATGAAATGTTGTCTAAAACAAAAAAGAATGATGCATTTTATGGCTGGATTTAGTTTTATTACATTCTGAATTGGACGTTGAAAATGAGCTTATCTCAGCCAGCAGAGAGGTCAAATCACAGTAATGCAAACTCAGTCAGAGACATAGATTTTCACTTGCAACTTGCTTTAACATGTTTAACAGTGCATGAAATGTTGTTTAAAAAAAAAGAATGATGCATTTTATGGCTGGATCTGTTTTTATCACTTTCTGAATTGGACGTTGAAAATGAGCTTATCTCAGCCAGCAGAAAGGTCAAATCACAGTAATGCAAACTCAGTCAGAGACATAGATTTTCACTTGCAACTTGCTTTAAAATGTTTAACAGTGCATGAAATGTTGTCTAAAACAAAAAAGAATGATGCATTTTATGGCTGGATCTGGTTTTATTACATTCTGAATTGGACGTTGAAAATGAGCTTATCTCAGCCAGCAGAGAGGTCAAATCACAGTAATGCAAACTCAGTCAGAGACATAGATTTTCACTTGCAACTTGCTTTAACATGTTTAACAGTGCATGAAATGTTGTCTAAAACAAAAAAGAATGATGCATTTTATAGCTGGATCAGGTTTTATTACATTCTGAATTGGACGTTGAAAATGAGCTTATCTCAGCCAGCAGAGAGGTCAAATCACAGTAATGCAAACTCAGTCAGAGACATAGATTTTCACTTGCAACTTGCTTTAACATGTTTAACAGTGCATGAAATGTTGTCTAAAACAAAAAAGAATGATGCATTTTATGGCTGGATCTGTTTTTATCACTTTCTGAATTGGACGTTGAAAATGAGCTTATCTCAGCCAGCAGAGAGGTCAAATCACAGTAATGCAAACTCAGTCAGAGACATAGATTTTCACTTGCAACTTGCTTTAACATGTTTAACAGTGCATGAAATGTTGTCTAAAACAAAAAAGAATGATGCATTTTATGGCTGGATCTGGTTTTATTACATTCTGAATTGGACGTTGAAAATGAGCTTATCTCAGCCAGCAGAGGTCAAATCACAGTAATGCAAGCTCAGTCAGAGACATAGATTTTCACTTGCAACTTGCTTTAACATGTTTAACAGTGCATGAAATGTTGTTTAAAAAAAAAGAATGATGCATTTTATAGCTGGATCAGGTTTTATTACATTCTGAATTGGACGTTGAAAATGAGCTTATCTCAGCCAGCAGAGAGGTCAAATCACAGTAATGCAAACTCAGTCAGAGACATAGATTTTCACTTGCAACTTGCTTTAACATGTTTAACAGTGCATGAAATGTTGTCTAAAACAAAAAAGAATGATGCATTTTATGGCTGGATCTGTTTTTATCACTTTCTGAATTGGACGTTGAAAATGAGCTTATCTCAGCCAGCAGATAGGTCATATCACAGTAATGCAAACTCAGTCAGAGACATAGATTTTCACTTGCAACTTGCTTTAACATGTTTAACAGTGCATGAAATGTTGTCTAAAACAAAAAAGAATGATGCATTTTATGGCTGGATCTGTTTTTATCACTTTCTGAATTGGACGTTAAAAATGAGCTTATCTCAGCCAGCAGAGAGGTCAAATATCAGTAATGCAAACTCAGTCAGAGACATAGATTTTCACTTGCAACTTGCTTTAACATGTTTAACAGTGCATGAAATGTTGTCTAAAACAAAAAAGAATTATGCATTTTATGGCTGGATCTGGTTTTATTATATTCTGAATTGGACGTTGAAAATGAGCTTATCTCAGCCAGCAGAGAGGTCAAATCACAGTAATTCAAACTCAGTCAGAGACATAGATTTTTACTTGCAACTTGCTTTAACATGTTTAACAGTGCATGAAATGTTGTCTAAAACAAAAAAGAATGATGCATTTTATGGCTGGATCTGTTTTTATCACTTTCTGAATTGGACGTTGAAAATGAGCTTATCTCAGCCAGCAGATAGGTCAAATCACAGTAATGCAAACTCAGTCAGAGACATAGATTTTCACTTGCAACTTGCTTTAACATGTTTAACAGTGCATGAAATGTTGTCTAAAACAAAAAAGAATGATCCATTTCATGGCTGGATCTGTTTTTATCACTTTCTGAATTGGACGTTGAAAATGAGCTTATCTCAGCCAGCAGAGAGGTCAAATCACAGTAATGCAAACTCAGTCAGAGACATAGATTTTCACTTGCAACTTGCTTTAACATGTTTAACAGTGCATGAAATGTTGTCTAAAACAAAAAAGAATGATGCATTTTATAGCTGGATCAGGTTTTATTACATTCTGAATTGGACGTTGAAAATGAGCTTATCTCAGCCAGCAGAGAGGTCAAATCACAGTAATGCAAACTCAGTCAGAGACATAGATTTTCACTTGCAACTTGCTTTAACATGTTTAACAGTGCATGAAATGTTGTCTAAAACAAAAAAGAATGATGCATTTTATGGCTGGATCTGTTTTTATCACTTTCTGAATTGGACGTTGAAAATGAGCTTATCTCAGCCAGCAGAAAGGTCAAATCACAGTAATGCAAACTCAGTCAGAGACATAGATTTTCACTTGCAACTTGCTTTAACATGTTTAACAGTGCATGAAATGTTGTCTAAAACAAAAAAGAATGATGCATTTTATGGCTGGATCTGGTTTTATTATATTCTGAATTGGACGTTGAAAATGAGCTTATCTCAGCCAGCAGAGAGGTCAAATCACAGTAATGCAAACTCAGTCAGAGACATAGATTTTCACTTGCAACTTGCTTTAACATGTTTAACAGTGCATGAAATGTTGTCTAAAACAAAAAAGAATGATGCATTTTATGGCTGGATCTGGTTTTATCACTTTCTGAATTGGACGTTGAAAATGAGCTTATCTCAGCCAGCAGAGAGGTCAAATCACAGTAATGCAAACTCAGTCAGAGACATAGATTTTCACTTGCAACTTGCTTTAACATGTTTAACAGTGCATGAAATGTTGTCTTAAACAAAAAAGAATGATGCATTTTATAGCTGGATCAGGTTTTATTACATTCTGAATTGGACGTTGAAAATGAGCTTATCTCAGCCAGGAGAGAGGTTAAATCACAGTAATGCAAACTCAGTCAGAGACATAGATTTTCACTTGCAACTTGCTTTAACATGTTTAACAGTGCATGAAATGTTGTCTAAAACAAAAAAGAATGATGCATTTTATGGTTGGATCTGGTTTTATTACATTCTGAATTGGACGTTGAAAATGAGCTTATCTCAGCCAGCAGAGAGGTCAAATCACAGTAATGCAAACTCAGTCAGAGACATAGATTTTCACTTGCAACTTGCTTTAACATGTTTAACAGTGCATGAAATGTTGTCTAAAACAAAAAAGAATGATGCATTTTATAGCTGGATCTGGTTTTATTACATTCTGAATTGGACGTTGAAAATGAGCTTATCTCAGCCAGCAGATAGGTCAAATCACAGTAATGCAAACTCAGTCAGAGATATAGATTTTCACTTGCAACTTGCTTTAACATGTTTAACAGTGCATGAAATGTTGTCTAAAACAAAAAAGAATGATGCATTTTATGGCTGGATCTGTTTTTATCACTTTCTGAATTGGACGTTGAAAATGAGCTTATCTCAGCCAGCAGAGAGGTCAAATCACAGTAATGCAAACTCAGTCAGAGACATAGATTTTCATTTGCAACTTGCTTTAACATGTTTAACAGTGCATGAAATGTTGTCTAAAACAAAAAAGAATGATGCATTTTATGGCTGGATCTGTTTTTATCACTTTCTGAATTGGACGTTGAAAATGAGCTTATCTCAGCCAGCAGAAAGGTCAAATCACAGTAATGCAAACTCAGTCAGAGACATAGATTTTCACTTGCAACTTGCTTTAAAATGTTTAACAGTGCATGAAATGTTGTCTAAAACAAAAAAGAATGATGCATTTTATGGCTGGATCTGGTTTTATTACATTCTGAATTGGACGTTGAAAATGAGCTTATCTCAGCCAGCAGAGAGGTCAAATCACAGTAATGCAAACTCAGTCAGAGACATAGATTTTCACTTGCAACTTGCTTTAACATGTTTAACAGTGCATGAAATGTTGTCTAAAACAAAAAAGAATGATGCATTTTATGGCTGGATTTGGTTTTATTACATTCTGAATTGGACGTTGAAAATGAGCTTATCTCAGCCAGCAGAGAGGTCAAATCACAGTAATGCAAACTCAGTCAGAGACATAGATTTTCACTTGCAACTTGCTTTAACATGTTTAACAGTGCATGAAATGTTGTTTAAAAAAAAGAATGATGCATTTTATAGCTGGATCAGGTTTTATTACATTCTGAATTGGACGTTGAAAATGAGCTTATCTCAGCCAGCAGAGAGGTCAAATCACAGTAATGCAAACTCAGTCAGAGACATAGATTTTCACTTGCAACTTGCTTTAACATGTTTAACAGTGCATGAAATGTTGTCTAAAACAAAAAAGAATGATGCATTTTATGGCTGGATCTGTTTTTATCACTTTCTGAATTGGACGTTGAAAATGAGCTTATCTCAGCCAGCAGAGAGGTCAAATCACAGTAATGCAAACTCAGTCAGAGACATAGATTTTCACTTGCAACTTGCTTTAACATGTTTAACAGTGCATGAAATGTTGTCTAAAACAAAAAAGAATGATGCATTTTATGTCTGGATCTGTTTTTATCACTTTCTGAATTGGACGTTGAAAATGAGCTTATCTCAGCCAGCAGAGAGGTCAAATCACAGTAATGCAAACTCAGTCAGAGACATAGATTTTCACTTGCAACTTGCTTTAACATGTTTAACAGTGCATGAAATGTTGTCTAAAACAAAAAAGAATGATGCATTTTATGGCTGGATCTGGTTTTATCACATTCTGAATTGGACGTTGAAAATGAGCTTATCTCAGCCAGCAGAGAGGTTAAATCACAGTAATGCAAACTCAGTCAGAGACATAGATTTTCACTTGCAACTTGCTTTAACATGTTTAACAGTGCATGAAATGTTGTCTAAAACAAAAAAGAATGATGCATTTTATGGCTGGATTTAGTTTTATTACATTCTGAATTGGACGTTGAAAATGAGCTTATCTCAGCCAGCAGAGAGGTCAAATCACAGTAATGCAAACTCAGTCAGAGACATAGATTTTCACTTGCAACTTGCTTTAACATGTTTAACAGTGCATGAAATGTTGTTTAAAAAAAAAGAATGATGCATTTTATGGCTGGATCTGTTTTTATCACTTTCTGAATTGGACGTTGAAAATGAGCTTATCTCAGCCAGCAGAAAGGTCAAATCACAGTAATGCAAACTCAGTCAGAGACATAGATTTTCACTTGCAACTTGCTTTAAAATGTTTAACAGTGCATGAAATGTTGTCTAAAACAAAAAAGAATGATGCATTTTATGGCTGGATCTGGTTTTATTACATTCTGAATTGGACGTTGAAAATGAGCTTATCTCAGCCAGCAGAGAGGTCAAATCACAGTAATGCAAACTCAGTCAGAGACATAGATTTTCACTTGCAACTTGCTTTAACATGTTTAACAGTGCATGAAATGTTGTCTAAAACAAAAAAGAATGATGCATTTTATAGCTGGATCAGGTTTTATTACATTCTGAATTGGACGTTGAAAATGAGCTTATCTCAGCCAGCAGAGAGGTCAAATCACAGTAATGCAAACTCAGTCAGAGACATAGATTTTCACTTGCAACTTGCTTTAACATGTTTAACAGTGCATGAAATGTTGTCTAAAACAAAAAAGAATGATGCATTTTATGGCTGGATCTGTTTTTATCACTTTCTGAATTGGACGTTGAAAATGAGCTTATCTCAGCCAGCAGAGAGGTCAAATCACAGTAATGCAAACTCAGTCAGAGACATAGATTTTCACTTGCAACTTGCTTTAACATGTTTAACAGTGCATGAAATGTTGTCTAAAACAAAAAAGAATGATGCATTTTATGGCTGGATCTGGTTTTATTACATTCTGAATTGGACGTTGAAAATGAGCTTATCTCAGCCAGCAGAGGTCAAATCACAGTAATGCAAGCTCAGTCAGAGACATAGATTTTCACTTGCAACTTGCTTTAACATGTTTAACAGTGCATGAAATGTTGTTTGAAAAAAAAGAATGATGCATTTTATAGCTGGATCAGGTTTTATTACATTCTGAATTGGACGTTGAAAATGAGCTTATCTCAGCCAGCAGAGAGGTCAAATCACAGTAATGCAAACTCAGTCAGAGACATAGATTTTCACTTGCAACTTGCTTTAACATGTTTAACAGTGCATGAAATGTTGTCTAAAACAAAAAAGAATGATGCATTTTATGGCTGGATCTGTTTTTATCACTTTCTGAATTGGACGTTGAAAATGAGCTTATCTCAGCCAGCAGATAGGTCATATCACAGTAATGCAAACTCAGTCAGAGACATAGATTTTCACTTGCAACTTGCTTTAACATGTTTAACAGTGCATGAAATGTTGTCTAAAACAAAAAAGAATGATGCATTTTATGGCTGGATCTGTTTTTATCACTTTCTGAATTGGACGTTAAAAATGAGCTTATCTCAGCCAGCAGAGAGGTCAAATCACAGTAATGCAAACTCAGTCAGAGACATAGATTTTCACTTGCAACTTGCTTTAACATGTTTAACAGTGCATGAAATGTTGTCTAAAACAAAAAAGAATGATGCATTTTATGGCTGGATCTGGTTTTATTATATTCTGAATTGGACGTTGAAAATGAGCTTATCTCAGCCAGCAGAGAGGTCAAATCACAGTAATTCAAACTCAGTCAGAGACATAGATTTTCACTTGCAACTTGCTTTAACATGTTTAAAAGTGCATGAAATGTTGTCTAAAACAAAAAAGAATGATGCATTTTATGGCTGGATCTGGTTTTATTACATTCTGAATTGGACGTTGAAAATGAGCTTATCTCAGCCAGCAGAGAGGTTAAATCACAGTAATGCAAACTCAGTCAGAGACATAGATTTTCACTTGCAACTTGCTTTAACATGTTTAACAGTGCATGAAATGTTGTCTAAAACAAAAAAGAATGATGCATTTTATGGCTGGATCTGTTTTTATCACTTTCTGAATTGGACGTTGAAAATGAGCTTATCTCAGCCAGCAGATAGGTCAAATCACAGTAATGCAAACTCAGTCAGAGACATAGATTTTCACTTGCAACTTGCTTTAACATGTTTAACAGTGCATGAAATGTTGTCTAAAACAAAAAAGAATGATCCATTTCATGGCTGGATCTGTTTTTATCACTTTCTGAATTGGACGTTGAAAATGAGCTTATCTCAGCCAGCAGAGAGGTCAAATCACAGTAATGCAAACTCAGTCAGAGACATAGATTTTCACTTGCAACTTGCTTTAACATGTTTAACAGTGCATGAAATGTTGTCTAAAACAAAAAAGAATGATGCATTTTATAGCTGGATCAGGTTTTATTACATTCTGAATTGGACGTTGAAAATGAGCTTATCTCAGCCAGCAGAGAGGTCAAATCACAGTAATGCAAACTCAGTCAGAGACATAGATTTTCACTTGCAACTTGCTTTAACATGTTTAACAGTGCATGAAATGTTGTCTAAAACAAAAAAGAATGATGCATTTTATGGCTGGATCTGTTTTTATCACTTTCTGAATTGGACGTTGAAAATGAGCTTATCTCAGCCAGCAGAAAGGTCAAATCACAGTAATGCAAACTCAGTCAGAGACATAGATTTTCACTTGCAACTTGCTTTAACATGTTTAACAGTGCATGAAATGTTGTCTAAAACAAAAAAGAATGATGCATTTTATGGCTGGATCTGGTTTTATTATATTCTGAATTGGACGTTGAAAATGAGCTTATCTCAGCCAGCAGAGAGGTCAAATCACAGTAATGCAAACTCAGTCAGAGACATAGATTTTCACTTGCAACTTGCTTTAACATGTTTAACAGTGCATGAAATGTTGTCTAAAACAAAAAAGAATGATGCATTTTATGGCTGGATCTGGTTTTATCACTTTCTGAATTGGACGTTGAAAATGAGCTTATCTCAGCCAGCAGAGAGGTCAAATCACAGTAATGCAAACTCAGTCAGAGACATAGATTTTCACTTGCAACTTGCTTTAACATGTTTAACAGTGCATGAAATGTTGTCTTAAACAAAAAAGAATGATGCATTTTATAGCTGGATCAGGTTTTATTACATTCTGAATTGGACGTTGAAAATGAGCTTATCTCAGCCAGGAGAGAGGTTAAATCACAGTAATGCAAACTCAGTCAGAGACATAGATTTTCACTTGCAACTTGCTTTAACATGTTTAACAGTGCATGAAATGTTGTCTAAAACAAAAAAGAATGATGCATTTTATGGCTGGATCTGTTTTTATCACTTTCTGAATTGGACGTTGAAAATGAGCTTATCTCAGCCAGCAGATAGGTCAAATCACAGTAATGCAAACTCAGTCAGAGACATAGATTTTCACTTGCAACTTGCTTTAACATGTTTAACAGTGCATGAAATGTTGTCTAAAACAAAAAAGAATGATCCATTTCATGGCTGGATCTGTTTTTATCACTTTCTGAATTGGACGTTGAAAATGAGCTTATCTCAGCCAGCAGAGAGGTCAAATCACAGTAATGCAAACTCAGTCAGAGACATAGATTTTCACTTGCAACTTGCTTTAACATGTTTAACAGTGCATGAAATGTTGTCTAAAACAAAAAAGAATGATGCATTTTATAGCTGGATCAGGTTTTATTACATTCTGAATTGGACGTTGAAAATGAGCTTATCTCAGCCAGCAGAGAGGTCAAATCACAGTAATGCAAACTCAGTCAGAGACATAGATTTTCACTTGCAACTTGCTTTAACATGTTTAACAGTGCATGAAATGTTGTCTAAAACAAAAAAGAATGATGCATTTTATGGCTGGATCTGTTTTTATCACTTTCTGAATTGGACGTTGAAAATGAGCTTATCTCAGCCAGCAGAAAGGTCAAATCACAGTAATGCAAACTCAGTCAGAGACATAGATTTTCACTTGCAACTTGCTTTAACATGTTTAACAGTGCATGAAATGTTGTCTAAAACAAAAAAGAATGATGCATTTTATGGCTGGATCTGGTTTTATTATATTCTGAATTGGACGTTGAAAATGAGCTTATCTCAGCCAGCAGAGAGGTCAAATCACAGTAATGCAAACTCAGTCAGAGACATAGATTTTCACTTGCAACTTGCTTTAACATGTTTAACAGTGCATGAAATGTTGTCTAAAACAAAAAAGAATGATGCATTTTATGGCTGGATCTGGTTTTATCACTTTCTGAATTGGACGTTGAAAATGAGCTTATCTCAGCCAGCAGAGAGGTCAAATCACAGTAATGCAAACTCAGTCAGAGACATAGATTTTCACTTGCAACTTGCTTTAACATGTTTAACAGTGCATGAAATGTTGTCTTAAACAAAAAAGAATGATGCATTTTATAGCTGGATCAGGTTTTATTACATTCTGAATTGGACGTTGAAAATGAGCTTATCTCAGCCAGGAGAGAGGTTAAATCACAGTAATGCAAACTCAGTCAGAGACATAGATTTTCACTTGCAACTTGCTTTAACATGTTTAACAGTGCATGAAATGTTGTCTAAAACAAAAAAGAATGATGCATTTTATGGTTGGATCTGGTTTTATTACATTCTGAATTGGACGTTGAAAATGAGCTTATCTCAGCCAGCAGAGAGGTCAAATCACAGTAATGCAAACTCAGTCAGAGACATAGATTTTCACTTGCAACTTGCTTTAACATGTTTAACAGTGCATGAAATGTTGTCTAAAACAAAAAAGAATGATGCATTTTATAGCTGGATCTGGTTTTATTACATTCTGAATTGGACGTTGAAAATGAGCTTATCTCAGCCAGCAGAGAGGTCAAATCACAGTAATGCAAACTCAGTCAGAGACATAGATTTTCACTTGCAACTTGCTTTAACATGTTTAACAGTGCATGAAATGTTGTCTAAAACAAAAAAGAATGATGCATTTTATGGCTGGATCTGTTTTTATCACTTTCTGAATTGGACGTTAAAAATGAGCTTATCTCAGCCAGCAGAGAGGTCAAATCACAGTAATGCAAACTCAGTCAGAGACATAGATTTTCACTTGCAACTTGCTTTAACATGTTTAACAGTGCATGAAATGTTGTCTAAAACAAAAAAGAATGATGCATTTTATGGCTGGATCTGGTTTTATTATATTCTGAATTGGACGTTGAAAATGAGCTTATCTCAGCCAGCAGAGAGGTCAAATCACAGTAATGCAAACTCAGTCAGAGACATAGATTTTCACTTGCAACTTGCTTTAACATGTTTAACAGTGCATGAAATGTTGTCTAAAACAAAAAAGAATGATGCATTTTATAGCTGGATCAGGTTTTATTACATTCTGAATTGGACGTTGAAAATGAGCTTATCTCAGCCAGCAGAGAGGTTAAATCACAGTAATGCAAACTCAGTCAGAGACATAGATTTTCACTTGCAACTTGCTTTAACATGTTTAACAGTGCATGAAATGTTGTCTAAAACAAAAAAGAATGATGCATTTTATGGCTGGATCTGGTTTTATTACATTCTGAATTGGACGTTGAAAATGAGCTTATCTCAGCCAGCAGAGAGGTCAAATCACAGTAATGCAAACTCAGTTAGAGACATAGATTTTCACTTGCAACTTGCTTTAACATGTTTAACAGTGCATGAAATGTTGTTTAAAAAAAAAGAATGATGCATTTTATAGCTGGATCTGGTTTTATTACATTCTGAATTGGACGTTGAAAATGAGCTTATCTCAGCCAGCAGAGAGGTCAAATCACAGTAATTCAAACTCAGTCAGAGACATAGATTTTCACTTGCAACTTGCTGTAACATGTTTAACAGTGCATGAAATGTTGTCTAAAACAAAAAAGAATGATGCATTTTATGGTTGGATCTGGTTTTATTACATTCTGAATTGGACGTTGAAAATGAGCTTATCTCAGCCAGCAGAGAGGTCAAATCACAGTAATGCAAACTCAGTCAGAGACATAGATTTTCACTTGCAACTTGCTTTAACATGTTTAACAGTGCATGAAATGTTGTCTAAAACATAAAAGAATGATGCATTTTATAGCTCGATCTGGTTTTATTACATTCTGAATTGGACGTTGAAAATGAGCTTATCTCAGCCAGCAGAGAGGTCAAATCACAGTAATGCAAACTCAGTCAGAGACATAGATTTTGACTTGCAACTTGCTTTAACATGTTTAACAGTGCATGAAATGTTGTCTAAAACAAAAAAGAATGATGCATTTTATGGCTGGATCTGTTTTTATCACTTTCTGAATTGGACGTTAAAAAAATGAGCTTATCTCAGCCAGCAGAGAGGTCAAATCACAGTAATGCAAACTCAGTCAGAGACATAGATTTTCACTTGCAACTTGCTTTAACATGTTTAACAGTGCATGAAATGTTGTCTAAAACAAAAAAGAATGATGCATTTTATGGCTGGATCTGGTTTTATTACATTCTGAATTGGACGTTGAAAATGAGCTTATCTCAGCCAGCAGAGAGGTCAAATCACAGTAATGCAAACTCAGTCAGAGACATAGATTTTCACTTGCAACTTGCTTTAACATGTTTAACAGTGCATGAAATGTTGTCTAAAACAAAAAAGAATGATGCATTTTATGGCTGGATCTGGTTTTATTACATTCTGAATTGGACGTTGAAAATGAGCTTATCTCAGCCAGCAGAGAGGTCAAATCACAGTAATGCAAACTCAGTCAGAGACATAGATTTTCACTTGCAACTTGCTTTAACATGTTTAACAGTGCATGAAATGTTGTCTAAAACAAAAAAGAATGATGCATTTTATAGCTGGATCAGGTTTTATTACATTCTGAATTGGACGTTGAAAATGAGCTTATCTCAGCCAGCAGAGAGGTTAAATCACAGTAATGCAAACTCAGTCAGAGACATAGATTTTCACTTGCAACTTGCTTTAACATGTTTAACAGTGCATGAAATGTTGTCTAAAACAAAAAAGAATGATGCATTTTATGGCTGGATCTGGTTTTATTACATTCTGAATTGGACGTTGAAAATGAGCTTATCTCAGCCAGAAGAGAGGTCAAATCACAGTAATGCAAACTCAGTCAGAGACATAGATTTTCACTTGCAACTTGCTTTAACATGTTTAACAGTGCATGAAATGTTGTTTAAAACAAAAAAGAATGATGCATTTTATGGCTGGATCTGTTTTTATCACTTTCTGAATTGGACGTTGAAAATGAGCTTATCTCAGCCAGCAGATAGGTCAAATCACAGTAATGCAAACTCAGTCAGAGACATAGATTTTCACTTGCAACTTGCTTTAACATGTTTAACAGTGCATGAAATGTTGTCTAAAACAAAAAAGAATGATCCATTTTATGGCTGGATCTGTTTTTATTACTTTCTGAATTGGACGTTGAAAATGAGCTTATCTCAGCCAGCAGAGAGGTCAAATCACAGTAAAGCAAACTCAGTCAGAGACATAGATTTTCACTTGCAACTTGCTTTAACATGTTTAACAGTGCATGAAATGTTGTCTAAAACAAAAAAGAATGATGCATTTTATAGCTGGATCAGGTTTTATTACATTCTGAATTGGACGTTGAAAATGAGCTTATCTCAGCCAGCAGAGAGGTCAAATCACAGTAATGCAAACTCAGTCAGAGACATAGATTTTCACTTGCAACTTGCTTTAACATGTTTAACAGTGCATGAAATGTTGTCTAAAACAAAAAAGAATGATGCATTTTATGGCTGGATCTGTTTTTATCACTTTCTGAATTGGACGTTGAAAATGAGCTTATCTCAGCCAGCAGAGAGGTCAAATCACAGTAATGCAAACTCAGTCAGAGACATAGATTTTCACTTGCAACTTGCTTTAACATGTTTAACAGTGCATGAAATGTTGTCTAAAACAAAAAAGAATGATGCATTTTATAGCTGGATCAGGTTTTATTACATTCTGAATTGGACGTTGAAAATGAGCTTATCTCAGCCAGCAGATAGGTCAAATCACAGTAATGCAAACTCAGTCAGAGACATAGATTTTCACTTGCAACTTGCTTTAACATGTTTAACAGTGCATGAAATGTTGTCTAAAACAAAAAAGAATGATCCATTTTATGGCTGGATCTGTTTTTATTACATTCTGAATTGGACGTTGAAAATGAGCTTATCTCAGCCAGCAGAGAGGTCAAATCACAGTAAAGCAAACTCAGTCAGAGACATAGATTTTCACTTGCAACTTGCTTTAACATGTTTAACAGTGCATGAAATGTTGTCTAAAACAAAAAAGAATGATGCATTTTATAGCTGGATCAGGTTTTATTACATTCTGAATTGGACGTTGAAAATGAGCTTATCTCAGCCAGCAGAGAGGTCAAATCACAGTAATGCAAACTCAGTCAGAGACATAGATTTTCACTTGCAACTTGCTTTAACATGTTTAACAGTGCATGAAATGTTGTCTAAAACAAAAAAGAATGATGCATTTTATGGCTGGATCTGTTTTTATCACTTTCTGAATTGGACGTTGAAAATGAGCTTATCTCAGCCAGCAGAGAGGTCAAATCACAGTAATGCAAACTCAGTCAGAGACATAGATTTTCACTTGCAACTTGCTTTAACATGTTTAACAGTGCATGAAATGTTGTCTAAAACAAAAAAGAATGATGCATTTTATAGCTGGATCAGGTTTTATTACATTCTGAATTGGACGTTGAAAATGAGCTTATCTCAGCCAGCAGATAGGTCAAATCACAGTAATGCAAACTCAGTCAGAGACATAGATTTTCACTTGCAACTTGCTTTAACATGTTTAACAGTGCATGAAATGTTGTCTAAAACAAAAAAGAATGATGCATTTTATGGCTGGATCTGGTTTTATTACATTCTGAATTGGACGTTGAAAATGAGCTTATCTCAGCCAGCAGAGAGGTCAAATCACAGTAATGCAAACTCAGTCAGAGACATAGATTTTCACTTGCAACTTGCTTTAACATGTTTAACAGTGCATGAAATGTTGTCTAAAACAAAAAAGAATGATGCATTTTATGGCTGGATCTGTTTTTATCACTTTCTGAATTGGACGTTGAAAATGAGCTTATCTCAGCCAGCAGAGAGGTCAAATCACAATAATGCAAACTCAGTCAGAGACATAGATTTTCACTTGCAACTTGCTGTAACATGTTTAACAGTGCATGAAATGTTGTCTAAAACAAAAAAGAATGATGCATTTTATAGCTGGATCAGGTTTTATTACATTCTGAATTGGACGTTGAAAATGAGCTTATCTCAGCCAGCAGATAGGTCAAATCACAGTAATGCAAACTCAGTCAGAGACATAGATTTTCACTTGCAACTTGCTTTAACATGTTTAACAGTGCATGAATTGTTGTCTAAAACCAAAAAGAATGATGCATTTTATGGTTGGATCTGGTTTTATTACATTCTGAATTGGACGTTGAAAATGAGCTTATCTCAGCCAGCAGAGAGGTCAAATCACAGTAATGCAAACTCAGTCAGAGACATAGATTTTCACTTGCAACTTGCTTTAACATGTTTAACAGTGCATGAAATGTTGTCTAAAACAAAAAAGAATGATGCATTTTATAGCTGGATCTGGTTTTATTACATTCTGAATTGGACGTTGAAAATGAGCTTATCTCAGCCAGCAGAGAGGTCAAATCACAGTAATGCAAACTCAGTCAGAGACATAGATTTTCACTTGCAACTTGCTTTAACATGTTTAACAGTGCATGAAATGTTGTCTAAAACAAAAAAGAATGATGCATTTTATGGCTGGATCTGTTTTTATCACTTTCTGAATTAGACGTTGAAAATGAGCTTATCTCAGCCAGCAGAGAGGTCAAATCACAGTAATGCAAACTCAGTCAGAGACATAGATTTTCACTTGCAACTTGCTTTAACATGTTTAACAGTGCATGAAATGTTGTCTAAAACAAAAAAGAATGATGCATTTTATGGCTGGATCTGGTTTTATTACATTCTGAATTGGACGTTGAAAATGAGCTTATCTCAGCCAGCAGAGAGGTCAAATCACAGTAATGCAAACTCAGTCAGAGACATAGATTTTCACTTGCAACTTGCTTTAACATGTTTAACAGTGCATGAAATGTTGTCTAAAACAAAAAAGAATGATGCATTTTATAGCTGGATCAGGTTTTATTACATTCTGAATTGGACGTTGAAAATGAGCTTATCTCAGCCAGCAGAGAGGTCAAATCACAGTAATGCAAACTCAGTCAGAGACATAGATTTTCACTTGCAACTTGCTTTAACATGTGTAACAGTGCATGAAATGTTGTCTAAAACAAAAAAGAATGATGCATTTTATAGCTGGATCTGGTTTTATTACATTCTGAATTGGACGTTGAAAATGAGCTTATCTCAGCCAGCAGAGAGGTCAAATCACAGTAATGCAAACTCAGTCAGAGACATAGATTTTCACTTGCAACTTGCTTTAACATGTTTAACAGTGCATGAAATGTTGTCTAAAACAAAAAAGAATGATGCATTTTATGGCTGGATCTGTTTTTATCACTTTCTGAATTGGACGTTGAAAATGAGCTTATCTCAGCCAGCAGAGAGGTCAAATCACAGTAATGCAAACTCAGTCAGAGACATAGATTTTCACTTGCAACTTGCTTTAACATGTTTAACAGTGCATGAAATGTTGTCTAAAACAAAAAAGAATGATGCATTTTATGGCTGGATCTGGTTTTATTACATTCTGAATTGGACGTTGAAAATGAGCTTATCTCAGCCAGCAGAGAGGTCAAATCACAGTAATGCAAACTCAGTCAGAGACATAGATTTTCACTTGCAACTTGCTTTAACATGTTTAACAGTGCATGAAATGTTGTCTAAAACAAAAAAGAATGATGCATTTTATAGCTGGATCTGGTTTTATTACATTCTGAATTGGACGTTGAAAATGAGCTTATCTCAGCCAGCAGAGAGGTCAAATCACAGTAATGCAAACTCAGTCAGAGACATAGATTTTCACTTGCAACTTGCTTTAACATGTTTAACAGTGCATGAAATGTTGTTTAAAAAAAAAGAATGATGCATTTTATAGCTGGATCTGGTTTTATTACATTCTGAATTGGACGTTGAAAATGAGCTTATCTCAGCCAGCAGAGAGGTCAAATCACAGTAATGCAAACTCAGTCAGAGACATAGATTTTCACTTGCAACTTGCTGTAACATGTTTAACAGTGCATGAAATGTTGTCTAAAACAAAAAAGAATGATGCATTTTATAGCTGGATCAGGTTTTATTACATTCTGAATTGGACGTTGAAAATGAGCTTATCTCAGCCAGCAGATAGGTCAAATCACAGTAATGCAAACTCAGTCAGAGACATAGATTTTCACTTGCAACTTGCTTTAACATGTTTAACAGTGCATGAAATGTTGTCTAAAACAAAAAAGAATGATGCATTTTATGGTTGGATCTGGTTTTATTACATTCTGAATTGGACGTTGAAAATGAGCTTATCTCAGCCAGCAGAGAGGTCAAATCACAGTAATGCAAACTCAGTCAGAGACATAGATTTTCACTTGCAACTTGCTTTAACATGTTTAACAGTGCATGAAATGTTGTCTAAAACAAAAAAGAATGATGCATTTTATAGCTCGATCTGGTTTTAATACATTCTGAATTGGACAATGAAAATGAGCTTATCTCAGCCAGCAGAGAGGTCAAATCACAGTAATGCAAACTCAGTCAGAGACATAGATTTTCACTTGCAACTTGCTTTAACATGTTTAACAGTGCATGAAATGTTGTCTAAAACAAAAAAGAATGATGCATTTTATGGCTGGATCTGGTTTTATTACATTCTGAATTGGACGTTGAAAATGAGCTTATCTCAGCCAGCAGAGAGGTCAAATCACAGTAATGCAAACTCAGTCAGAGACATAGATTTTCACTTGCAACTTGCTTTAACATGTTTAACAGTGCATGAAATGTTGTCTAAAACAAAAAAGAATGATGCATTTTATGGCTGGATCTGGTTTTATTACATTCTGAATTGGACGTTGAAAATGAGCTTATCTCAGCCAGAAGAGAGGTCAAATCACAGTAATGCAAACTCAGTCAGAGACATAGATTTTCACTTGCAACTTGCTTTAACATGTTTAACAGTGCATGAAATGTTGTTTAAAAAAAAAAGAATGATGCATTTTATAGCTGGATCTGGTTTTATTACATTCTGAATTGGACGTTAAAAATGAGCTTATCTCAGCCAGCAGAGAGGTCAAATCACAGTAATGCAAACTCAGTCAGAGACATAGATTTTCACTTGCAACTTGCTTTAACATGTTTAACAGTGCATGAAATGTTGTCTAAAACAAAAAAGAATGATGCATTTTATGGCTGGATCTGTTTTTATCACTTTCTGAATTGGACGTTGAAAATGAGCTTATCTCAGCCAGCAGAGAGGTCAAATCACAGTAATGCAAACTCAGTCAGAGACATAGATTTTCACTTGCAACTTGCTTTAACATGTTTAACAGTGCATGAAATGTTGTCTAAAACAAAAAAGAATGATGCATTTTATGGCTGGATCTGGTTTTATTATATTCTGAATTGGACGTTGAAAATGAGCTTATCTCAGCCAGCAGAGAGGTCAAATCACAGTAATGCAAACTCAGTCAGAGACATAGATTTTCACTTGCAACTTGCTTTAACATGTTTAACAGTGCATGAAATGTTGTCTAAAACAAAAAAGAATGATGCATTTTATGGCTGGATCTGGTTTTATTATATTCTGAATTGGACGTTGAAAATGAGCTTATCTCAGCCAGCAGAGAGGTCAAATCACAGTAATGCAAACTCAGTCAGAGACATAGATTTTCACTTGCAACTTGCTTTAACATGTTTAACAGTGCATGAAATGTTGTCTAAAACAAAAAAAGAATGATGCATTTTATGGCTGGATCTGTTTTTATCACTTTCTGAATTGGACGTTGAAAATGAGCTTATCTCAGCCAGCAGAAAGGTCAAATCACAGTAATGCAAACTCAGTCAGAGACATAGATTTTGACTTGCAACTTGCTTTAAAATGTTTAACAGTGCATGAAATGTTGTCTAAAACAAAAAAGAATGATGCATTTTATGGCTGGATCTGGTTTTATTACATTCTGAATTGGACGTTGAAAATGAGCTTATCTCAGCCAGCAGAGAGGTCAAATCACAGTAATGCAAACTCAGTCAGAGACATAGATTTTCACTTGCAACTTGCTTTAACATGTTTAACAGTGCATGAAATGTTGTCTAAAACAAAAAAGAATGATGCATTTTATAGCTGGATCAGGTTTTATTACATTCTGAATTGGACGTTGAAAATGAGCTTATCTCAGCCAGCAGAGAGGTCAAATCACAGTAATGCAAACTCAGTCAGAGACATAGATTTTCACTTGCAACTTGCTTTAACATGTTTAACAGTGCATGAAATGTTGTCTAAAACAAAAAAGAATGATGCATTTTATGGCTGGATCTGTTTTTATCACTTTCTGAATTGGACGTTGAAAATGAGCTTATCTCAGCCAGCAGAGAGGTCAAATCATAGTAATGCAAACTCAGTCAGAGACATAGATTTTCACTTGCAACTTGCTTTAACATGTTTAACAGTGCATGAAATGTTGTCTAAAACAAAAAAGAATGATGCATTTTATGGCTGGATCTGGTTTTATTACATTCTGAATTGGACGTTGAAAATGAGCTTATCTCAGCCAGCAGAGAGGTCAAATCATAGTAATGCAAACTCAGTCAGAGACATAGATTTTCACTTGCAACTTGCTTTAACATGTTTAACAGTGCATGAAATGTTGTCTAAAACAAAAAAGAATGATGCATTTTATGGCTGGATCTGTTTTTATCACTTTCTGAGTTGGACGTTGAAAATGAGCTTATCTCAGCCAGCAGAGAGGTCAAATCACAGTAATGCAAACTCAGTCAGAGACATAGATTTTCACTTGCAACTTGCTTTAACATGTTTAACAGTGCATGAAATGTTGTCTAAAAAAAAAAGTATGATGCATTTTATGGCTGGATCTGGTTTTATTACATTCTGAATTGGACGTTGAAAATGAGCTTATCTCAGCCAGCAGAGAGGTCAAATCACAGTAATGCAAACTCAGTCAGAGACATAGATTTTCACTTGCAACTTGCTTTAACATGTTTAACAGTGGATGAAATGTTGTCTAAAACAAAAAAGAATGATGCATTTTATGGCTGGATCTGGTTTTATTACATTCTGAATTGGACGTTGAAAATGAGCTTATCTCAGCCAGCAGAGAGGTCAAATCACAGTAATGCAAACTCAGTCAGAGACATAGATTTTCACTTGCAACTTGCTTTAACATGTTTAACAGTGCATGAAATGTTGTCTAAAACAAAAAAGAATGATGCATTTTATAGCTGGATCAGGTTTTATTACATTCTGAATTGGACGTTGAAAATGAGCTTATCTCAGCCAGCAGAGAGGTCAAATCACAGTAATGCAAACTCAGTCAGAGACATAGATTTTCACTTGCAACTTGCTTTAACATGTTTAACAGTGCATGAAATGTTGTCTAAAACAAAAAAGAATGATGCATTTTATGGCTGGATCTGGTTTTATTACATTCTGAATTGGACGTTGAAAATGAGCTTATCTCAGCCAGCAGAGAGGTCAAATCACAGTAATGCAAACTCAGTCAGAGACATAGATTTTCACTTGCAACTTGCTGTAACATGTTTAACAGTGCATGAAATGTTGTCTAAAACAAAAAAGAATGATGCATTTTATAGCTGGATCAGGTTTTATTACATTCTGAATTGGACGTTGAAAATGAGCTTATCTCAGCCAGCAGAGAGGTCAAATCACAGTAATGCAAACTCAGTCAGAGACATAGATTTTCACTTGCAACTTGCTTTAACATGTTTAACAGTGCATGAAATGTTGTCTAAAACAAAAAAAGAATAATGCATTTTATAGCTGGATCTGGTTTTATTACATTCTGAATTGGACGTTGAAAATGAGCTTATCTCAGCCAGCAGAGAGGTCAAATCACAGTAATGCCAACTCAGTCAGAGACATAGATTTTCACTTGCAACTTGCTTTAACATGTTTAACAGTGCATGAAATGTTGTCTAAAACAAAAAAGAATGATGCATTTTATGGCTGGATCTGTTTTTATCACTTTCTGAATTGGACGTTGAAAATGAGCTTATCTCAGCCAGCAGAGAGGTCAAATCACAGTAATGCAAACTCAGTCAGAGACATAGATTTTCACTTGCAACTTGCTTTAACATATTTAACAGTGCATGAAATGTTGTCTAAAACAAAAAAGAATGATCCATTTTATGGCTGGATCTATTTTTATCACTTTCTGAATTGGACGTTGAAAATGAGCTTATCTCAGCCAGCAGAGAGGTCAAATCACAGTAATGCAAACTCAGTCAGAGACATAGATTTTCACTTGCAACTTGCTTTAACATGTTTAACAGTGCATGAAATGTTGTCTAAAACAAAAAAGAATGATGCATTTTAT
The DNA here is from genome assembly GCF_052040795.2 of Danio rerio. Classification (NCBI taxonomy): domain Eukaryota; kingdom Metazoa; phylum Chordata; class Actinopteri; order Cypriniformes; family Danionidae; genus Danio; species Danio rerio. Next base: position 17,402,164 of record NC_141029.1, read on the forward strand.
GGCTGGATCTGGTTTTATTATATTCTGAATTGGACGTTGAAAATGAGCTTATCTCAGCCAGCAGAGAGGTCAAATCACAGTAATGCAAACTCAGTCAGAGACATAGATTTTCACTTGCAACTTGCTTTAACATGTTTAACAGTGCATGAAATGTTGTCTAAAACAAAAAAGAATGATGCATTTTATAGCTGGATCAGGTTTTATTACATTCTTAATTGGACGTTGAAAATGAGCTTATCTCAGCCAGCAGAGAGGTCAAATCACAGTAATGCAAACTCAGTCAGAGACATAGATTTTCACTTGCAACTTGCTTTAACATGTTTAACAGTGCATGAAATGTTGTCTAAAACAAAAAAGAATGATGCATTTTATGGCTGGATCTGTTTTTATCACTTTCTGAATTGGACGTTGAAAATGAGCTTATCTCAGCCAGCAGAGAGGTCAAATCATAGTAATGCAAACTCAGTCAGAGACATAGATTTTCACTTGCAACTTGCTTTAACATGTTTAACAGTGCATGAAATGTTGTCTAAAACAAAAAAGAATGATGCATTTTATGGCTGGATCTGGTTTTATTACATTCTGAATTGGACGTTGAAAATGAGCTTATCTCAGCCAGCAGAGAGGTCAAATCACAGTAATGCAAACTCAGTCAGAGACATAGATTTTCACTTGCAACTTGCTTTAACATGTTTAACAGTGCATGAAATGTTGTCTAAAACAAAAAAGAATGATGCATTTTATAGCTGGATCTGGTTTTATTACATTCTGAATTGGACGTTGAAAATGAGCTTATCTCAGCCAGCAGAGAGGTCAAATCACAGTAATGCAAACTCAGTCAGAGACATAGATTTTCACTTGCAACTTGCTTTAACATGTTTAACAGTGCATGAAATGTTGTCTAAAACAAAAAAGAATGATGCATTTTATGGCTGGATCTGTTTTTATCACTTTCTGAGTTGGACGTTGAAAATGAGCTTATCTCAGCCAGCAGAGAGGTCAAATCACAGTAATGCAAACTCAGTCAGAGACATAGATTTTCACTTGCAACTTGCTTTAACATGTTTAACAGTGCATGAAATGTTGTCTAAAAAAAAAAGTATGATGCATTTTATGGCTGGATCTGGTTTTATTACATTCTGAATTGGACGTTGAAAATGAGCTTATCTCAGCCAGCAGAGAGGTCAAATCACAGTAATGCAAACTCAGTCAGAGACATAGATTTTCACTTGCAACTTGCTTTAACATGTTTAACAGTGGATGAAATGTTGTCTAAAACAAAAAAGAATGATGCATTTTATGGCTGGATCTGGTTTTATTACATTCTGAATTGGACGTTGAAAATGAGCTTATCTCAGCCAGCAGAGAGGTCAAATCACAGTAATGCAAACTCAGTCAGAGACATAGATTTTCACTTGCAACTTGCTTTAACATGTTTAACAGTGCATGAAATGTTGTCTAAAACAAAAAAGAATGATGCATTTTATAGCTGGATCAGGTTTTATTACATTCTGAATTGGACGTTGAAAATGAGCTTATCTCAGCCAGCAGAGAGGTCAAATCACAGTAATGCAAACTCAGTCAGAGACATAGATTTTCACTTGCAACTTGCTTTAACATGTTTAACAGTGCATGAAATGTTGTCTAAAACAAAAAAGAATGATGCATTTTATGGCTGGATCTGGTTTTATTACATTCTGAATTGGACGTTGAAAATGAGCTTATCTCAGCCAGCAGAGAGGTCAAATCACAGTAATGCAAACTCAGTCAGAGACATAGATTTTCACTTGCAACTTGCTGTAACATGTTTAACAGTGCATGAAATGTTGTCTAAAACAAAAAAGAATGATGCATTTTATAGCTGGATCAGGTTTTATTACATTCTGAATTGGACGTTGAAAATGAGCTTATCTCAGCCAGCAGAGAGGTCAAATCACAGTAATGCAAACTCAGTCAGAGACATAGATTTTCACTTGCAACTTGCTTTAACATGTTTAACAGTGCATGAAATGTTGTCTAAAACAAAAAAGAATAATGCATTTTATAGCTGGATCTGGTTTTATTACATTCTGAATTGGACGTTGAAAATGAGCTTATCTCAGCCAGCAGAGAGGTCAAATCACAGTAATGCCAACTCAGTCAGAGACATAGATTTTCACTTGCAACTTGCTTTAACATATTTAACAGTGCATGAAATGTTGTCTAAAACAAAAAAGAATGATCCATTTTATGGCTGGATCTATTTTTATCACTTTCTGAATTGGACGTTGAAAATGAGCTTATCTCAGCCAGCAGAGAGGTCAAATCACAGTAATGCAAACTCAGTCAGAGACATAGATTTTCACTTGCAACTTGCTTTAACATGTTTAACAGTGCATGAAATGTTGTCTAAAACAAAAAAGAATGATGCATTTTATGGCTGGATCTGGTTTTATTATATTCTGAATTGGACGTTGAAAATGAGCTTATCTCAGCCAGCAGAGAGGTCAAATCACAGTAATGCAAACTCAGTCAGAGACATAGATTTTCACTTGCAACTTGCTTTAACATGTTTAACAGTGCATGAAATGTTGTCTAAAACAAAAAAGAATGATGCATTTTATAGCTGGATCAGGTTTTATTACATTCTGAATTGGACGTTGAAAATGAGCTTATCTCAGCCAGCAGAGAGGTCAAATCACAGTAATGCAAACTCAGTCAGAGACATAGATTTTCACTTGCAACTTGCTTTAACATGTTTAACAGTGCATGAAATGTTGTCTAAAACAAAAAAGAATGATGCATTTTATGGCTGGATCTGTTTTTATCACTTTCTGAATTGGACGTTGAAAATGAGCTTATCTCAGCCAGCAGAGAGGTCAAATCATAGTAATGCAAACTCAGTCAGAGACATAGATTTTCACTTGCAACTTGCTTTAACATGTTTAACAGTGCATGAAATGTTGTCTAAAACAAAAAAGAATGATGCATTTTATGGCTGGATCTGGTTTTATTACATTCTGAATTGGACGTTGAAAATGAGCTTATCTCAGCCAGCAGAGAGGTCAAATCACAGTAATGCAAACTCAGTCAGAGACATAGATTTTCACTTGCAACTTGCTTTAAAATGTTTAACAGTGCATGAAATGTTGTCTAAAACAAAAAAGAATGATGCATTTTATAGCTGGATCTGGTTTTATTACATTCTGAATTGGACGTTGAAAATGAGCTTATCTCAGCCAGCAGAGAGGTCAAATCACAGTAATGCAAACTCAGTCAGAGACATAGATTTTCACTTGCAACTTGCTTTAACATGTTTAACAGTGCATGAAATGTTGTCTAAAACAAAAAAGAATGATGCATTTTATGGCTGGATCTGTTTTTATCACTTTCTGAGTTGGACGTTGAAAATGAGCTTATCTCAGCCAGCAGAGAGGTCAAATCACAGTAATGCAAACTCAGTCAGAGACATAGATTTTCACTTGCAACTTGCTTTAACATGTTTAACAGTGCATGAAATGTTGTCTAAAACAAAAAAGAATGATGCATTTTATAGCTGGATCAGGTTTTATTACATTCTGAATTGGACGTTGAAAATGAGCTTATCTCAGCCAGCAGAGAGGTTAAATCACAGTAATGCAAACTCAGTCAGAGACATAGATTTTCACTTGCAACTTGCTTTAACATGTTTAACAGTGCATGAAATGTTGTCTAAAACAAAAAAAGAATGATGCATTTTATGGCTGGATCTGGTTTTATTACATTCTGAATTGGACGTTGAAAATGAGCTTATCTCAGCCAGCAGAGAGGTCAAATCACAGTAATGCAAACTCAGTCAGAGACATAGATTTTCACTTGCAACTTGCTTTAACATGTTTAACAGTGCATGAAATGTTGTTTAAAAAAAAAGAATGATGCATTTTATAGCTGGATCTGGTTTTATTACATTCTGAATTGGACGTTGAAAATGAGCTTATCTCAGCCAGCAGAGAGGTCAAATCACAGTAATGCAAACTCAGTCAGAGACATAGATTTTCACTTGCAACTTGCTTTAACATGTTTAACAGTGCATGAAATGTTGTCTAAAACAAAAAAGAATGATCCATTTTATGGCTGGATCTGTTTTTATCACTTTCTGAATTGGACGTTGAAAATGAGCTTATCTCAGCCAGCAGAGAGGTCAAATCACAGTAATGCAAACTCAGTCAGAGACATAGATTTTCACTTGCAACTTGCTTTAACATGTTTAACAGTGCATGAAATGTTGTCTAAAACAAAAAAGAATGATGCATTTTATAGCTGGATCAGGTTTTATTACATTCTGAATTGGACGTTGAAAATGAGCTTATCTCAGCCAGCAGATAGGTCAAATCACAGTAATGCAAACTCAGTCAGAGACATAGATTTTCACTTGCAACTTGCTTTAACATGTTTAACAGTGCATGAAATGTTGTCTAAAACAAAAAAGAATGATGCATTTTATGGTTGGATCTGGTTTTATTACATTCTGAATTGGACGTTGAAAATGAGCTTATCTCAGCCAGCAGAGAGGTCAAATCACAGTAATGCAAACTCAGTCAGAGACATAGATTTTCACTTGCAACTTGCTTTAACATGTTTAACAGTGCATGAAATGTTGTCTAAAACAAAAAAGAATAATGCATTTTATAGCTGGATCTGGTTTTATTACATTCTGAATTGGACGTTGAAAATGAGCTTATCTCAGCCAGCAGAGAGGTCAAATCACAGTAATGCCAACTCAGTCAGAGACATAGATTTTCACTTGCAACTTGCTTTAACATGTTTAACAGTGCATGAAATGTTGTCTAAAACAAAAAAGAATGATGCATTTTATGGCTGGATCTGTTTTTATCACTTTCTGAAATGGACGTTGAAAATGAGCTTATCTCAGCCAGCAGAGAGGTCAAATCACAGTAATGCAAACTCAGTCAGAGACATAGATTTTCACTTGCAACTTGCTTTAACATGTTTAACAGTGCATGAAATGTTGTCTAAAAAAAAAAAGTATGATGCATTTTATGGCTGGATCTGGTTTTATTACATTCTGAATTGGACGTTGAAAATGAGCTTATCTCAGCCAGCAGAGAGGTCAAATCACAGTAATGCAAACTCAGTCAGAGACATAGATTTTCACTTGCAACTTGCTTTAACATGTTTAACAGTGGATGAAATGTTGTCTAAAACAAAAAAGAATGATGCATTTTATGGCTGGATCTGGTTTTATTACATTCTGAATTGGACGTTGAAAATGAGCTTATCTCAGCCAGCAGAGAGGTCAAATCACAGTAATGCAAACTCAGTCAGAGACATAGATTTTCACTTGCAACTTGCTTTAACATGTTTAACAGTGCATGAAATGTTGTCTAAAACAAAAAAAGAATGATGCATTTTATGGCTGGATCTGGTTTTATTACATTCTGAATTGGACGTTGAAAATGAGCTTATCTCAGCCAGCAGAGAGGTCAAATCACAGTAATGCAAACTCAGTCAGAGACATAGATTTTCACTTGCAACTTGCTTTAACATGTTTAACAGTGCATGAAATGTTGTTTAAAAAAAAAGAATGATGCATTTTATAGCTGGATCTGGTTTTATTACATTCTGAATTGGACGTTGAAAATGAGCTTATCTCAGCCAGCAGAGAGGTCAAATCACAGTAATGCAAACTCAGTCAGAGACATAGATTTTCACTTGCAACTTGCTTTAACATGTTTAACAGTGCATGAAATGTTGTCTAAAACAAAAAAGAATGATCCATTTTATGGCTGGATCTGTTTTTATCACTTTCTGAATTGGACGTTGAAAATGAGCTTATCTCAGCCAGCAGAGAGGTCAAATCACAGTAATGCAAACTCAGTCAGAGACATAGATTTTCACTTGCAACTTGCTTTAACATGTTTAACAGTGCATGAAATGTTGTCTAAAACAAAAAAGAATGATGCATTTTATAGCTGGATCAGGTTTTATTACATTCTGAATTGGACGTTGAAAATGAGCTTATCTCAGCCAGCAGATAGGTCAAATCACAGTAATGCAAACTCAGTCAGAGACATAGATTTTCACTTGCAACTTGCTTTAACATGTTTAACAGTGCATGAAATGTTGTCTAAAACAAAAAAGAATGATGCATTTTATGGTTGGATCTGGTTTTATTACATTCTGAATTGGACGTTGAAAATGAGCTTATCTCAGCCAGCAGAGAGGTCAAATCACAGTAATGCAAACTCAGTAAGAGACATAGATTTTCACTTGCAACTTGCTTTAACATGTTTAACAGTGCATGAAATGTTGTCTAAAACAAAAAAGAATAATGCATTTTATAGCTGGATCTGGTTTTATTACATTCTGAATTGGACGTTGAAAATGAGCTTATCTCAGCCAGCAGAGAGGTCAAATCACAGTAATGCCAACTCAGTCAGAGACATAGATTTTCACTTGCAACTTGCTTTAACATGTTTAACAGTGCATGAAATGTTGTCTAAAACAAAAAAGAATGATGCATTTTATGGCTGGATCTGTTTTTATCACTTTCTGAAATGGACGTTGAAAATGAGCTTATCTCAGCCAGCAGAGAGGTCAAATCACAGTAATGCAAACTCAGTCAGAGACATAGATTTTCACTTGCAACTTGCTTTAACATGTTTAACAGTGCATGAAATGTTGTCTAAAAAAAAAAAGTATGATGCATTTTATGGCTGGATCTGGTTTTATTACATTCTGAATTGGACGTTGAAAATGAGCTTATCTCAGCCAGCAGAGAGGTCAAATCACAGTAATGCAAACTCAGTCAGAGACATAGATTTTCACTTGCAACTTGCTTTAACATGTTTAACAGTGGATGAAATGTTGTCTAAAACAAAAAAGAATGATGCATTTTATGGCTGGATCTGGTTTTATTACATTCTGAATTGGACGTTGAAAATGAGCTTATCTCAGCCAGCAGAGAGGTCAAATCACAGTAATGCAAACTCAGTCAGAGACATAGATTTTCACTTGCAACTTGCTTTAACATGTTTAACAGTGCATGAAATGTTGTCTAAAAAAAAAAAGTATGATGCATTTTATGGCTGGATCTGGTTTTATTACATTCTGAATTGGACGTTGAAAATGAGCTTATCTCAGCCAGCAGAGAGGTCAAATCACAGTAATGCAAACTCAGTCAGAGACATAGATTTTCACTTGCAACTTGCTTTAACATGTTTAACAGTGGATGAAATGTTGTCTAAAACAAAAAAGAATGATGCATTTTATGGCTGGATCTGGTTTTATTACATTCTGAATTGGACGTTGAAAATGAGCTTATCTCAGCCAGCAGAGAGGTCAAATCACAGTAATGCAAACTCAGTCAGAGACATAGATTTTCACTTGCAACTTGCTTTAACATGTTTAACAGTGCATGAAATGTTGTCTAAAACAAAAAAAGAATGATGCATTTTATGGCTGGATCTGGTTTTATTACATTCTGAATTGGACGTTGAAAATGAGCTTATCTCAGCCAGCAGAGAGGTCAAATCACAGTAATGCAAACTCAGTCAGAGACATAGATTTTCACTTGCAACTTGCTTTAACATGTTTAACAGTGCATGAAATGTTGTTTAAAAAAAAAGAATGATGCATTTTATAGCTGGATCTGGTTTTATTACATTCTGAATTGGACGTTGAAAATGAGCTTATCTCAGCCAGCAGAGAGGTCAAATCACAGTAATGCAAACTCAGTCAGAGACATAGATTTTCACTTGCAACTTGCTTTAACATGTTTAACAGTGCATGAAATGTTGTCTAAAACAAAAAAGAATGATCCATTTTATGGCTGGATCTGTTTTTATCACTTTCTGAATTGGACGTTGAAAATGAGCTTATCTCAGCCAGCAGAGAGGTCAAATCACAGTAATGCAAACTCAGTCAGAGACATAGATTTTCACTTGCAACTTGCTTTAACATGTTTAACAGTGCATGAAATGTTGTCTAAAACAAAAAAGAATGATGCATTTTATAGCTGGATCAGGTTTTATTACATTCTGAATTGGACGTTGAAAATGAGCTTATCTCAGCCAGCAGATAGGTCAAATCACAGTAATGCAAACTCAGTCAGAGACATAGATTTTCACTTGCAACTTGCTTTAACATGTTTAACAGTGCATGAAATGTTGTCTAAAACAAAAAAGAATGATGCATTTTATGGTTGGATCTGGTTTTATTACATTCTGAATTGGACGTTGAAAATGAGCTTATCTCAGCCAGCAGAGAGGTCAAATCACAGTAATGCAAACTCAGTCAGAGACATAGATTTTCACTTGCAACTTGCTTTAACATGTTTAACAGTGCATGAAATGTTGTCTAAAACAAAAAAGAATAATGCATTTTATAGCTGGATCTGGTTTTATTACATTCTGAATTGGACGTTGAAAATGAGCTTATCTCAGCCAGCAGAGAGGTCAAATCACAGTAATGCCAACTCAGTCAGAGACATAGATTTTCACTTGCAACTTGCTTTAACATGTTTAACAGTGCATGAAATGTTGTCTAAAACAAAAAAGAATGATGCATTTTATGGCTGGATCTGTTTTTATCACTTTCTGAAATGGACGTTGAAAATGAGCTTATCTCAGCCAGCAGAGAGGTCAAATCACAGTAATGCAAACTCAGTCAGAGACATAGATTTTCACTTGCAACTTGCTTTAACATGTTTAACAGTGCATGAAATGTTGTCTAAAAAAAAAAAGTATGATGCATTTTATGGCTGGATCTGGTTTTATTACATTCTGAATTGGACGTTGAAAATGAGCTTATCTCAGCCAGCAGAGAGGTCAAATCACAGTAATGCAAACTCAGTCAGAGACATAGATTTTCACTTGCAACTTGCTTTAACATGTTTAACAGTGGATGAAATGTTGTCTAAAACAAAAAAGAATGATGCATTTTATGGCTGGATCTGGTTTTATTACATTCTGAATTGGACGTTGAAAATGAGCTTATCTCAGCCAGCAGAGAGGTCAAATCACAGTAATGCAAACTCAGTCAGAGACATAGATTTTCACTTGCAACTTGCTTTAACATGTTTAACAGTGCATGAAATGTTGTCTAAAACAAAAAAGAATGATGCATTTTATAGCTGGATCAGGTTTTATTACATTCTGAATTGGACGTTGAAAATGAGCTTATCTCAGCCAGCAGAGAGGTCAAATCACAGTAATGCAAACTCAGTCAGAGACATAGATTTTCACTTGCAACTTGCTTTAACATGTTTAACAGTGCATGAAATGTTGTCTAAAACAAAAAAGAATGATGCATTTTATGGCTGGATCTGGTTTTATTACATTCTGAATTGGACGTTGAAAATGAGCTTATCTCAGCCAGCAGAGAGGTTAAATCACAGTAATGCAAACTCAGTCAGAGACATAGATTTTCACTTGCAACTTGCTTTAACATGTTTAACAGTGCATGAAATGTTGTCTAAAACAAAAAAGAATGATGCATTTTATGGCTGGATTTAGTTTTATTACATTCTGAATTGGACGTTGAAAATGAGCTTATCTCAGCCAGCAGAGAGGTCAAATCACAGTAATGCAAACTCAGTCAGAGACATAGATTTTCACTTGCAACTTGCTTTAACATGTTTAACAGTGCATGAAATGTTGTTTAAAAAAAAAGAATGATGCATTTTATGGCTGGATCTGTTTTTATCACTTTCTGAATTGGACGTTGAAAATGAGCTTATCTCAGCCAGCAGAAAGGTCAAATCACAGTAATGCAAACTCAGTCAGAGACATAGATTTTCACTTGCAACTTGCTTTAAAATGTTTAACAGTGCATGAAATGTTGTCTAAAACAAAAAAGAATGATGCATTTTATGGCTGGATCTGGTTTTATTACATTCTGAATTGGACGTTGAAAATGAGCTTATCTCAGCCAGCAGAGAGGTCAAATCACAGTAATGCAAACTCAGTCAGAGACATAGATTTTCACTTGCAACTTGCTTTAACATGTTTAACAGTGCATGAAATGTTGTCTAAAACAAAAAAGAATGATGCATTTTATAGCTGGATCAGGTTTTATTACATTCTGAATTGGACGTTGAAAATGAGCTTATCTCAGCCAGCAGAGAGGTCAAATCACAGTAATGCAAACTCAGTCAGAGACATAGATTTTCACTTGCAACTTGCTTTAACATGTTTAACAGTGCATGAAATGTTGTCTAAAACAAAAAAGAATGATGCATTTTATGGCTGGATCTGTTTTTATCACTTTCTGAATTGGACGTTGAAAATGAGCTTATCTCAGCCAGCAGAGAGGTCAAATCACAGTAATGCAAACTCAGTCAGAGACATAGATTTTCACTTGCAACTTGCTTTAACATGTTTAACAGTGCATGAAATGTTGTCTAAAACAAAAAAGAATGATGCATTTTATGGCTGGATCTGGTTTTATTACATTCTGAATTGGACGTTGAAAATGAGCTTATCTCAGCCAGCAGAGGTCAAATCACAGTAATGCAAGCTCAGTCAGAGACATAGATTTTCACTTGCAACTTGCTTTAACATGTTTAACAGTGCATGAAATGTTGTTTAAAAAAAAGAATGATGCATTTTATAGCTGGATCAGGTTTTATTACATTCTGAATTGGACGTTGAAAATGAGCTTATCTCAGCCAGCAGAGAGGTCAAATCACAGTAATGCAAACTCAGTCAGAGACATAGATTTTCACTTGCAACTTGCTTTAACATGTTTAACAGTGCATGAAATGTTGTCTAAAACAAAAAAGAATGATGCATTTTATGGCTGGATCTGTTTTTATCACTTTCTGAATTGGACGTTGAAAATGAGCTTATCTCAGCCAGCAGATAGGTCATATCACAGTAATGCAAACTCAGTCAGAGACATAGATTTTCACTTGCAACTTGCTTTAACATGTTTAACAGTGCATGAAATGTTGTCTAAAACAAAAAAGAATGATGCATTTTATGGCTGGATCTGTTTTTATCACTTTCTGAATTGGACGTTAAAAATGAGCTTATCTCAGCCAGCAGAGAGGTCAAATCACAGTAATGCAAACTCAGTCAGAGACATAGATTTTCACTTGCAACTTGCTTTAACATGTTTAACAGTGCATGAAATGTTGTCTAAAACAAAAAAGAATGATGCATTTTATGGCTGGATCTGGTTTTATTATATTCTGAATTGGACGTTGAAAATGAGCTTATCTCAGCCAGCAGAGAGGTCAAATCACAGTAATTCAAACTCAGTCAGAGACATAGATTTTCACTTGCAACTTGCTTTAACATGTTTAACAGTGCATGAAATGTTGTCTAAAACAAAAAAGAATGATGCATTTTATGGCTGGATCTGTTTTTATCACTTTCTGAATTGGACGTTGAAAATGAGCTTATCTCAGCCAGCAGATAGGTCAAATCACAGTAATGCAAACTCAGTCAGAGACATAGATTTTCACTTGCAACTTGCTTTAACATGTTTAACAGTGCATGAAATGTTGTCTAAAACAAAAAAGAATGATCCATTTCATGGCTGGATCTGTTTTTATCACTTTCTGAATTGGACGTTGAAAATGAGCTTATCTCAGCCAGCAGAGAGGTCAAATCACAGTAATGCAAACTCAGTCAGAGACATAGATTTTCACTTGCAACTTGCTTTAACATGTTTAACAGTGCATGAAATGTTGTCTAAAACAAAAAAGAATGATGCATTTTATAGCTGGATCAGGTTTTATTACATTCTGAATTGGACGTTGAAAATGAGCTTATCTCAGCCAGCAGAGAGGTCAAATCACAGTAATGCAAACTCAGTCAGAGACATAGATTTTCACTTGCAACTTGCTTTAACATGTTTAACAGTGCATGAAATGTTGTCTAAAACAAAAAAGAATGATGCATTTTATGGCTGGATCTGTTTTTATCACTTTCTGAATTGGACGTTGAAAATGAGCTTATCTCAGCCAGCAGAAAGGTCAAATCACAGTAATGCAAACTCAGTCAGAGACATAGATTTTCACTTGCAACTTGCTTTAACATGTTTAACAGTGCATGAAATGTTGTCTAAAACAAAAAAGAATGATGCATTTTATGGCTGGATCTGGTTTTATTATATTCTGAATTGGACGTTGAAAATGAGCTTATCTCAGCCAGCAGAGAGGTCAAATCACAGTAATGCAAACTCAGTCAGAGACATAGATTTTCACTTGCAACTTGCTTTAACATGTTTAACAGTGCATGAAATGTTGTCTAAAACAAAAAAGAATGATGCATTTTATGGCTGGATCTGTTTTTATCACTTTCTGAATTGGACGTTGAAAATGAGCTTATCTCAGCCAGCAGAGAGGTCAAATCACAGTAATGCAAACTCAGTCAGAGACATAGATTTTCACTTGCAACTTGCTTTAACATGTTTAACAGTGCATGAAATGTTGTCTTAAACAAAAAAGAATGATGCATTTTATAGCTGGATCAGGTTTTATTACATTCTGAATTGGACGTTGAAAATGAGCTTATCTCAGCCAGGAGAGAGGTTAAATCACAGTAATGCAAACTCAGTCAGAGACATAGATTTTCACTTGCAACTTGCTTTAACATGTTTAACAGTGCATGAAATGTTGTCTAAAACAAAAAAGAATGATGCATTTTATGGTTGGATCTGGTTTTATTACATTCTGAATTGGACGTTGAAAATGAGCTTATCTCAGCCAGCAGAGAGGTCAAATCACAGTAATGCAAACTCAGTCAGAGACATAGATTTTCACTTGCAACTTGCTTTAACATGTTTAACAGTGCATGAAATGTTGTCTAAAACAAAAAAGAATGATGCATTTTATAGCTGGATCTGGTTTTATTACATTCTGAATTGGACGTTGAAAATGAGCTTATCTCAGCCAGCAGAGAGGTCAAATCACAGTAATGCAAACTCAGTCAGAGACATAGATTTTCACTTGCAACTTGCTTTAACATGTTTAACAGTGCATGAAATGTTGTCTAAAACAAAAAAGAATGATGCATTTTATGGCTGGATCTGTTTTTATCACTTTCTGAATTGGACGTTAAAAATGAGCTTATCTCAGCCAGCAGAGAGGTCAAATCACAGTAATGCAAACTCAGTCAGAGACATAGATTTTCACTTGCAACTTGCTTTAACATGTTTAACAGTGCATGAAATGTTGTCTAAAACAAAAAAGAATGATGCATTTTATGGCTGGATCTGGTTTTATTATATTCTGAATTGGACGTTGAAAATGAGCTTATCTCAGCCAGCAGAGAGGTCAAATCACAGTAATGCAAACTCAGTCAGAGACATAGATTTTCACTTGCAACTTGCTTTAACATGTTTAACAGTGCATGAAATGTTGTCTAAAACAAAAAAGAATGATGCATTTTATAGCTGGATCAGGTTTTATTACATTCTGAATTGGACGTTGAAAATGAGCTTATCTCAGCCAGCAGAGAGGTTAAATCACAGTAATGCAAACTCAGTCAGAGACATAGATTTTCACTTGCAACTTGCTTTAACATGTTTAACAGTGCATGAAATGTTGTCTAAAACAAAAAAGAATGATGCATTTTATGGCTGGATCTGGTTTTATTACATTCTGAATTGGACGTTGAAAATGAGCTTATCTCAGCCAGCAGAGAGGTCAAATCACAGTAATGCAAACTCAGTTAGAGACATAGATTTTCACTTGCAACTTGCTTTAACATGTTTAACAGTGCATGAAATGTTGTTTAAAAAAAAAGAATGATGCATTTTATAGCTGGATCTGGTTTTATTACATTCTGAATTGGACGTTGAAAATGAGCTTATCTCAGCAAGCAGAGAGGTCAAATCACAGTAATTCAAACTCAGTCAGAGACATAGATTTTCACTTGCAACTTGCTGTAACATGTTTAACAGTGCATGAAATGTTGTCTAAAACAAAAAAGAATGATGCATTTTATGGTTGGATCTGGTTTTATTACATTCTGAATTGGACGTTGAAAATGAGCTTATCTCAGCCAGCAGAGAGGTCAAATCACAGTAATGCAAACTCAGTCAGAGACATAGATTTTCACTTGCAACTTGCTTTAACATGTTTAACAGTGCATGAAATGTTGTCTAAAACATAAAAGAATGATGCATTTTATAGCTCGATCTGGTTTTATTACATTCTGAATTGGACGTTGAAAATGAGCTTATCTCAGCCAGCAGAGAGGTCAAATCACAGTAATGCAAACTCAGTCAGAGACATAGATTTTCACTTGCAACTTGCTTTAACATGTTTAACAGTGCATGAAATGTTGTCTAAAACAAAAAAGAATGATGCATTTTATGGCTGGATCTGTTTTTATCACTTTCTGAATTGGACGTTAAAAAAATGAGCTTATCTCAGCCAGCAGAGAGGTCAAATCACAGTAATGCAAACTCAGTCAGAGACATAGATTTTCACTTGCAACTTGCTTTAACATGTTTAACAGTGCATGAAATGTTGTCTAAAACAAAAAAGAATGATGCATTTTATGGCTGGATCTGGTTTTATTACATTCTGAATTGGACGTTGAAAATGAGCTTATCTCAGCCAGCAGAGAGGTCAAATCACAGTAATGCAAACTCAGTCAGAGACATAGATTTTCACTTGCAACTTGCTTTAACATGTTTAACAGTGCATGAAATGTTGTCTAAAACAAAAAAGAATGATGCATTTTATAGCTGGATCAGGTTTTATTACATTCTGAATTGGACGTTGAAAATGAGCTTATCTCAGCCAGCAGAGAGGTTAAATCACAGTAATGCAAACTCAGTCAGAGACATAGATTTTCACTTGCAACTTGCTTTAACATGTTTAACAGTGCATGAAATGTTGTCTAAAACAAAAAAGAATGATGCATTTTATGGCTGGATCTGGTTTTATTACATTCTGAATTGGACGTTGAAAATGAGCTTATCTCAGCCAGAAGAGAGGTCAAATCACAGTAATGCAAACTCAGTCAGAGACATAGATTTTCACTTGCAACTTGCTTTAACATGTTTAACAGTGCATGAAATGTTGTTTAAAACAAAAAAGAATGATGCATTTTATGGCTGGATCTGTTTTTATCACTTTCTGAATTGGACGTTGAAAATGAGCTTATCTCAGCCAGCAGATAGGTCAAATCACAGTAATGCAAACTCAGTCAGAGACATAGATTTTCACTTGCAACTTGCTTTAACATGTTTAACAGTGCATGAAATGTTGTCTAAAACAAAAAAGAATGATCCATTTTATGGCTGGATCTGTTTTTATTACTTTCTGAATTGGACGTTGAAAATGAGCTTATCTCAGCCAGCAGAGAGGTCAAATCACAGTAAAGCAAACTCAGTCAGAGACATAGATTTTCACTTGCAACTTGCTTTAACATGTTTAACAGTGCATGAAATGTTGTCTAAAACAAAAAAGAATGATGCATTTTATAGCTGGATCAGGTTTTATTACATTCTGAATTGGACGTTGAAAATGAGCTTATCTCAGCCAGCAGAGAGGTCAAATCACAGTAATGCAAACTCAGTCAGAGACATAGATTTTCACTTGCAACTTGCTTTAACATGTTTAACAGTGCATGAAATGTTGTCTAAAACAAAAAAGAATGATGCATTTTATGGCTGGATCTGTTTTTATCACTTTCTGAATTGGACGTTGAAAATGAGCTTATCTCAGCCAGCAGAGAGGTCAAATCACAGTAATGCAAACTCAGTCAGAGACATAGATTTTCACTTGCAACTTGCTTTAACATGTTTAACAGTGCATGAAATGTTGTCTAAAACAAAAAAGAATGATGCATTTTATAGCTGGATCAGGTTTTATTACATTCTGAATTGGACGTTGAAAATGAGCTTATCTCAGCCAGCAGATAGGTCAAATCACAGTAATGCAAACTCAGTCAGAGACATAGATTTTCACTTGCAACTTGCTTTAACATGTTTAACAGTGCATGAAATGTTGTCTAAAACAAAAAAGAATGATCCATTTTATGGCTGGATCTGTTTTTATTACATTCTGAATTGGACGTTGAAAATGAGCTTATCTCAGCCAGCAGAGAGGTCAAATCACAGTAAAGCAAACTCAGTCAGAGACATAGATTTTCACTTGCAACTTGCTTTAACATGTTTAACAGTGCATGAAATGTTGTCTAAAACAAAAAAGAATGATGCATTTTATAGCTGGATCAGGTTTTATTACATTCTGAATTGGACGTTGAAAATGAGCTTATCTCAGCCAGCAGAGAGGTCAAATCACAGTAATGCAAACTCAGTCAGAGACATAGATTTTCACTTGCAACTTGCTTTAACATGTTTAACAGTGCATGAAATGTTGTCTAAAACAAAAAAGAATGATGCATTTTATGGCTGGATCTGTTTTTATCACTTTCTGAATTGGACGTTGAAAATGAGCTTATCTCAGCCAGCAGAGAGGTCAAATCACAGTAATGCAAACTCAGTCAGAGACATAGATTTTCACTTGCAACTTGCTTTAACATGTTTAACAGTGCATGAAATGTTGTCTAAAACAAAAAAGAATGATGCATTTTATAGCTGGATCAGGTTTTATTACATTCTGAATTGGACGTTGAAAATGAGCTTATCTCAGCCAGCAGATAGGTCAAATCACAGTAATGCAAACTCAGTCAGAGACATAGATTTTCACTTGCAACTTGCTTTAACATGTTTAACAGTGCATGAAATGTTGTCTAAAACAAAAAAGAATGATGCATTTTATGGCTGGATCTGGTTTTATTACATTCTGAATTGGACGTTGAAAATGAGCTTATCTCAGCCAGCAGAGAGGTCAAATCACAGTAATGCAAACTCAGTCAGAGACATAGATTTTCACTTGCAACTTGCTTTAACATGTTTAACAGTGCATGAAATGTTGTCTAAAACAAAAAAGAATGATGCATTTTATAGCTGGATCAGGTTTTATTACATTCTGAATTGGACGTTGAAAATGAGCTTATCTCAGCCAGCAGAGAGGTCAAATCACAGTAATGCAAACTCAGTCAGAGACATAGATTTTCACTTGCAACTTGCTTTAACATGTTTAACAGTGCATGAAATGTTGTCTAAAACAAAAAAGAATGATGCATTTTATGGCTGGATCTGTTTTTATCACTTTCTGAATTGGACGTTGAAAATGAGCTTATCTCAGCCAGCAGAGAGGTCAAATCACAGTAATGCAAACTCAGTCAGAGACATAGATTTTCACTTGCAACTTGCTTTAACATGTTTAACAGTGCATGAAATGTTGTCTAAAACAAAAAAGAATGATGCATTTTATAGCTGGATCAGGTTTTATTACATTCTGAATTGGACGTTGAAAATGAGCTTATCTCAGCCAGCAGATAGGTCAAATCACAGTAATGCAAACTCAGTCAGAGACATAGATTTTCACTTGCAACTTGCTTTAACATGTTTAACAGTGCATGAAATGTTGTCTAAAACAAAAAAGAATGATCCATTTTATGGCTGGATCTGTTTTTATTACATTCTGAATTGGACGTTGAAAATGAGCTTATCTCAGCCAGCAGAGAGGTCAAATCACAGTAAAGCAAACTCAGTCAGAGACATAGATTTTCACTTGCAACTTGCTTTAACATGTTTAACAGTGCATGAAATGTTGTCTAAAACAAAAAAGAATGATGCATTTTATAGCTGGATCAGGTTTTATTACATTCTGAATTGGACGTTGAAAATGAGCTTATCTTAGCCAGCAGAGAGGTCAAATCACAGTAATGCAAACTCAGTCAGAGACATAGATTTTCACTTGCAACTTGCTTTAACATGTTTAACAGTGCATGAAATGTTGTCTAAAACAAAAAAGAATGATGCATTTTATGGCTGGATCTGTTTTTATCACTTTCTGAATTGGACGTTGAAAATGAGCTTATCTCAGCCAGCAGAGAGGTCAAATCACAGTAATGCAAACTCAGTCAGAGACATAGATTTTCACTTGCAACTTGCTTTAACATGTTTAACAGTGCATGAAATGTTGTCTAAAACAAAAAAGAATGATGCATTTTATAGCTGGATCAGGTTTTATTACATTCTGAATTGGACGTTGAAAATGAGCTTATCTCAGCCAGCAGATAGGTCAAATCACAGTAATGCAAACTCAGTCAGAGACATAGATTTTCACTTGCAACTTGCTTTAACATGTTTAACAGTGCATGAAATGTTGTCTAAAACAAAAAAGAATGATGCATTTTATGGCTGGATCTGGTTTTATTACATTCTGAATTGGACGTTGAAAATGAGCTTATCTCAGCCAGCAGAGAGGTCAAATCACAGTAATGCAAACTCAGTCAGAGACATAGATTTTCACTTGCAACTTGCTTTAACATGTTTAACAGTGCATGAAATGTTGTCTAAAACAAAAAAGAATGATGCATTTTATGGCTGGATCTGTTTTCATCACTTTCTGAATTGGACGTTGAAAATGAGCTTATCTCAGCCAGCAGAGAGGTCAAATCACAGTAATGCAAACTCAGTCAGAGACATAGATTTTCACTTGCAACTTGCTTTAACATGTTTAACAGTGCATGAAATGTTGTCTAAAACAAAAAAGAATGATGCATTTTATAGCTGGATCTGGTTTTATTACATTCTGAATTGGACGTTGAAAATGAGCTTATCTCAGCCAGCAGAGAGGTCAAATCACAGTAATGCAAACTCAGTCAGAGACATAGATTTTCACTTGCAACTTGCTTTAACATGTTTAACAGTGCATGAAATGTTGTCTAAAACAAAAAAGAATGATGCATTTTATGGCTGGATCTGTTTTTATCACTTTCTGAATTAGACGTTGAAAATGAGCTTATCTCAGCCAGCAGAGAGGTCAAATCACAGTAATGCAAACTCAGTCAGAGACATAGATTTTCACTTGCAACTTGCTTTAACATGTTTAACAGTGCATGAAATGTTGTCTAAAACAAAAAAGAATGATGCATTTTATGGCTGGATCTGGTTTTATTACATTCTGAATTGGACGTTGAAAATGAGCTTATCTCAGCCAGCAGAGAGGTCAAATCACAGTAATGCAAACTCAGTCAGAGACATAGATTTTCACTTGCAACTTGCTTTAACATGTTTAACAGTGCATGAAATGTTGTCTAAAACAAAAAAGAATGATGCATTTTATAGCTGGATCAGGTTTTATTACATTCTGAATTGGACGTTGAAAATGAGCTTATCTCAGCCAGCAGAGAGGTCAAATCACAGTAATGCAAACTCAGTCAGAGACATAGATTTTCACTTGCAACTTGCTTTAACATGTGTAACAGTGCATGAAATGTTGTCTAAAACAAAAAAGAATGATGCATTTTATAGCTGGATCTGGTTTTATTACATTCTGAATTGGACGTTGAAAATGAGCTTATCTCAGCCAGCAGAGAGGTCAAATCACAGTAATGCAAACTCAGTCAGAGACATAGATTTTCACTTGCAACTTGCTTTAACATGTTTAACAGTGCATGAAATGTTGTCTAAAACAAAAAAGAATGATGCATTTTATGGCTGGATCTGTTTTTATCACTTTCTGAATTGGACGTTGAAAATGAGCTTATCTCAGCCAGCAGAGAGGTCAAATCACAGTAATGCAAACTCAGTCAGAGACATAGATTTTCACTTGCAACTTGCTTTAACATGTTTAACAGTGCATGAAATGTTGTCTAAAACAAAAAAGAATGATGCATTTTATGGCTGGATCTGGTTTTATTACATTCTGAATTGGACGTTGAAAATGAGCTTATCTCAGCCAGCAGAGAGGTCAAATCACAGTAATGCAAACTCAGTCAGAGACATAGATTTTCACTTGCAACTTGCTTTAACATGTTTAACAGTGCATGAAATGTTGTCTAAAACAAAAAAGAATGATGCATTTTATAGCTGGATCTGGTTTTATTACATTCTGAATTGGACGTTGAAAATGAGCTTATCTCAGCCAGCAGAGAGGTCAAATCACAGTAATGCAAACTCAGTCAGAGACATAGATTTTCACTTGCAACTTGCTTTAACATGTTTAACAGTGCATGAAATGTTGTTTAAAAAAAAAGAATGATGCATTTTATAGCTGGATCTGGTTTTATTACATTCTGAATTGGACGTTGAAAATGAGCTTATCTCAGCCAGCAGAGAGGTCAAATCACAGTAATGCAAACTCAGTCAGAGACATAGATTTTCACTTGCAACTTGCTGTAACATGTTTAACAGTGCATGAAATGTTGTCTAAAACAAAAAAGAATGATGCATTTTATAGCTGGATCAGGTTTTATTACATTCTGAATTGGACGTTGAAAATGAGCTTATCTCAGCCAGCAGATAGGTCAAATCACAGTAATGCAAACTCAGTCAGAGACATAGATTTTCACTTGCAACTTGCTTTAACATGTTTAACAGTGCATGAAATGTTGTCTAAAACAAAAAAGAATGATGCATTTTATGGTTGGATCTGGTTTTATTACATTCTGAATTGGACGTTGAAAATGAGCTTATCTCAGCCAGCAGAGAGGTCAAATCACAGTAATGCAAACTCAGTCAGAGACATAGATTTTCACTTGCAACTTGCTTTAACATGTTTAACAGTGCATGAAATGTTGTCTAAAACAAAAAAGAATGATGCATTTTATAGCTCGATCTGGTTTTAATACATTCTGAATTGGACAATGAAAATGAGCTTATCTCAGCCAGCAGAGAGGTCAAATCACAGTAATGCAAACTCAGTCAGAGACATAGATTTTCACTTGCAACTTGCTTTAACATGTTTAACAGTGCATGAAATGTTGTCTAAAACAAAAAAGAATGATGCATTTTATGGCTGGATCTGTTTTTATCACTTTCTGAATTGGACGTTAAAAAAATGAGCTTATCTCAGCCAGCAGAGAGGTCAAATCACAGTAATGCAAACTCAGTCAGAGACATAGATTTTCACTTGCAACTTGCTTTAACATGTTTAACAGTGCATGAAATGTTGTCTAAAACAAAAAAGAATGATGCATTTTATGGCTGGATCTGGTTTTATTACATTCTGAATTGGACGTTGAAAATGAGCTTATCTCAGCCAGCAGAGAGGTCAAATCACAGTAATGCAAACTCAGTCAGAGACATAGATTTTCACTTGCAACTTGCTTTAACATGTTTAACAGTGCATGAAATGTTGTCTAAAACAAAAAAGAATGATGCATTTTATGGCTGGATCTGGTTTTATTACATTCTGAATTGGACGTTGAAAATGAGCTTATCTCAGCCAGAAGAGAGGTCAAATCACAGTAATGCAAACTCAGTCAGAGACATAGATTTTCACTTGCAACTTGCTTTAACATGTTTAACAGTGCATGAAATGTTGTTTAAAAAAAAAAGAATGATGCATTTTATAGCTGGATCTGGTTTTATTACATTCTGAATTGGACGTTGAAAATGAGCTTATCTCAGCCAGCAGAGAGGTCAAATCACAGTAATGCAAACTCAGTCAGAGACATAGATTTTCACTTGCAACTTGCTTTAACATGTTTAACAGTGCATGAAATGTTGTCTAAAACAAAAAAGAATGATGCATTTTATGGCTGGATCTGTTTTTATCACTTTCTGAATTGGACGTTGAAAATGAGCTTATCTCAGCCAGCAGAGAGGTCAAATCACAGTAATGCAAACTCAGTCAGAGACATAGATTTTCACTTGCAACTTGCTTTAACATGTTTAACAGTGCATGAAATGTTGTCTAAAACAAAAAAGAATGATGCATTTTATGGCTGGATCTGGTTTTATTATATTCTGAATTGGACGTTGAAAATGAGCTTATCTCAGCCAGCAGAGAGGTCAAATCACAGTAATGCAAACTCAGTCAGAGACATAGATTTTCACTTGCAACTTGCTTTAACATGTTTAACAGTGCATGAAATGTTGTCTAAAACAAAAAAGAATGATGCATTTTATGGCTGGATCTGGTTTTATTATATTCTGAATTGGACGTTGAAAATGAGCTTATCTCAGCCAGCAGAGAGGTCAAATCACAGTAATGCAAACTCAGTCAGAGACATAGATTTTCACTTGCAACTTGCTTTAACATGTTTAACAGTGCATGAAATGTTGTCTAAAACAAAAAAAGAATGATGCATTTTATGGCTGGATCTGTTTTTATCACTTTCTGAATTGGACGTTGAAAATGAGCTTATCTCAGCCAGCAGAAAGGTCAAATCACAGTAATGCAAACTCAGTCAGAGACATAGATTTTGACTTGCAACTTGCTTTAAAATGTTTAACAGTGCATGAAATGTTGTCTAAAACAAAAAAGAATGATGCATTTTATGGCTGGATCTGGTTTTATTACATTCTGAATTGGACGTTGAAAATGAGCTTATCTCAGCCAGCAGAGAGGTCAAATCACAGTAATGCAAACTCAGTCAGAGACATAGATTTTCACTTGCAACTTGCTTTAACATGTTTAACAGTGCATGAAATGTTGTCTAAAACAAAAAAGAATGATGCATTTTATAGCTGGATCAGGTTTTATTACATTCTGAATTGGACGTTGAAAATGAGCTTATCTCAGCCAGCAGAGAGGTCAAATCACAGTAATGCAAACTCAGTCAGAGACATAGATTTTCACTTGCAACTTGCTTTAACATGTTTAACAGTGCATGAAATGTTGTCTAAAACAAAAAAGAATGATGCATTTTATGGCTGGATCTGTTTTTATCACTTTCTGAATTGGACGTTGAAAATGAGCTTATCTCAGCCAGCAGAGAGGTCAAATCATAGTAATGCAAACTCAGTCAGAGACATAGATTTTCACTTGCAACTTGCTTTAACATGTTTAACAGTGCATGAAATGTTGTCTAAAACAAAAAAGAATGATGCATTTTATGGCTGGATCTGGTTTTATTACATTCTGAATTGGACGTTGAAAATGAGCTTATCTCAGCCAGCAGAGAGGTCAAATCACAGTAATGCAAACTCAGTCAGAGACATAGATTTTCACTTGCAACTTGCTTTAACATGTTTAACAGTGCATGAAATGTTGTCTAAAACAAAAAAGAATGATGCATTTTATAGCTGGATCTGGTTTTATTACATTCTGAATTGGACGTTGAAAATGAGCTTATCTCAGCCAGCAGAGAGGTCAAATCACAGTAATGCAAACTCAGTCAGAGACATAGATTTTCACTTGCAACTTGCTTTAACATGTTTAACAGTGCATGAAATGTTGTCTAAAACAAAAAAGAATGATGCATTTTATGGCTGGATCTGTTTTTATCACTTTCTGAGTTGGACGTTGAAAATGAGCTTATCTCAGCCAGCAGAGAGGTCAAATCACAGTAATGCAAACTCAGTCAGAGACATAGATTTTCACTTGCAACTTGCTTTAACATGTTTAACAGTGCATGAAATGTTGTCTAAAAAAAAAAGTATGATGCATTTTATGGCTGGATCTGGTTTTATTACATTCTGAATTGGACGTTGAAAATGAGCTTATCTCAGCCAGCAGAGAGGTCAAATCACAGTAATGCAAACTCAGTCAGAGACATAGATTTTCACTTGCAACTTGCTTTAACATGTTTAACAGTGGATGAAATGTTGTCTAAAACAAAAAAGAATGATGCATTTTATGGCTGGATCTGGTTTTATTACATTCTGAATTGGACGTTGAAAATGAGCTTATCTCAGCCAGCAGAGAGGTCAAATCACAGTAATGCAAACTCAGTCAGAGACATAGATTTTCACTTGCAACTTGCTTTAACATGTTTAACAGTGCATGAAATGTTGTCTAAAACAAAAAAGAATGATGCATTTTATAGCTGGATCAGGTTTTATTACATTCTGAATTGGACGTTGAAAATGAGCTTATCTCAGCCAGCAGAGAGGTCAAATCACAGTAATGCAAACTCAGTCAGAGACATAGATTTTCACTTGCAACTTGCTTTAACATGTTTAACAGTGCATGAAATGTTGTCTAAAACAAAAAAGAATGATGCATTTTATGGCTGGATCTGGTTTTATTACATTCTGAATTGGACGTTGAAAATGAGCTTATCTCAGCCAGCAGAGAGGTCAAATCACAGTAATGCAAACTCAGTCAGAGACATAGATTTTCACTTGCAACTTGCTGTAACATGTTTAACAGTGCATGAAATGTTGTCTAAAACAAAAAAGAATGATGCATTTTATAGCTGGATCAGGTTTTATTACATTCTGAATTGGACGTTGAAAATGAGCTTATCTCAGCCAGCAGAGAGGTCAAATCACAGTAATGCAAACTCAGTCAGAGACATAGATTTTCACTTGCAACTTGCTTTAACATGTTTAACAGTGCATGAAATGTTGTCTAAAACAAAAAAAGAATAATGCATTTTATAGCTGGATCTGGTTTTATTACATTCTGAATTGGACGTTGAAAATGAGCTTATCTCAGCCAGCAGAGAGGTCAAATCACAGTAATGCCAACTCAGTCAGAGACATAGATTTTCACTTGCAACTTGCTTTAACATGTTTAACAGTGCATGAAATGTTGTCTAAAACAAAAAAGAATGATGCATTTTATGGCTGGATCTGTTTTTATCACTTTCTGAATTGGACGTTGAAAATGAGCTTATCTCAGCCAGCAGAGAGGTCAAATCACAGTAATGCAAACTCAGTCAGAGACATAGATTTTCACTTGCAACTTGCTTTAACATATTTAACAGTGCATGAAATGTTGTCTAAAACAAAAAAGAATGATCCATTTTATGGCTGGATCTATTTTTATCACTTTCTGAATTGGACGTTGAAAATGAGCTTATCTCAGCCAGCAGAGAGGTCAAATCACAGTAATGCAAACTCAGTCAGAGACATAGATTTTCACTTGCAACTTGCTTTAACATGTTTAACAGTGCATGAAATGTTGTCTAAAACAAAAAAGAATGATGCATTTTATGGCTGGATCTGGTTTTATTATATTCTGAATTGGACGTTGAAAATGAGCTTATCTCAGCCAGCAGAGAGGTCAAATCACAGTAATGCAAACTCAGTCAGAGACATAGATTTTCACTTGCAACTTGCTTTAACATGTTTAACAGTGCATGAAATGTTGTCTAAAACAAAAAAGAATGATGCATTTTATAGCTGGATCAGGTTTTATTACATTCTGAATTGGACGTTGAAAATGAGCTTATCTCAGCCAGCAGAGAGGTCAAATCACAGTAATGCAAACTCAGTCAGAGACATAGATTTTCACTTGCAACTTGCTTTAACATGTTTAACAGTGCATGAAATGTTGTCTAAAACAAAAAAGAATGATGCATTTTATGGCTGGATCTGTTTTTATCACTTTCTGAATTGGACGTTGAAAATGAGCTTATCTCAGCCAGCAGAGAGGTCAAATCATAGTAATGCAAACTCAGTCAGAGACATAGATTTTCACTTGCAACTTGCTTTAACATGTTTAACAGTGCATGAAATGTTGTCTAAAACAAAAAAGAATGATGCATTTTATGGCTGGATCTGGTTTTATTACATTCTGAATTGGACGTTGAAAATGAGCTTATCTCAGCCAGCAGAGAGGTCAAATCACAGTAATGCAAACTCAGTCAGAGACATAGATTTTCACTTGCAACTTGCTTTAACATGTTTAACAGTGCATGAAATGTTGTCTAAAACAAAAAAGAATGATGCATTTTATAGCTGGATCTGGTTTTATTACATTCTGAATTGGACGTTGAAAATGAGCTTATCTCAGCCAGCAGAGAGGTCAAATCACAGTAATGCAAACTCAGTCAGAGACATAGATTTTCACTTGCAACTTGCTTTAACATGTTTAACAGTGCATGAAATGTTGTCTAAAACAAAAAAGAATGATGCATTTTATGGCTGGATCTGTTTTTATCACTTTCTGAGTTGGACGTTGAAAATGAGCTTATCTCAGCCAGCAGAGAGGTCAAATCACAGTAATGCAAACTCAGTCAGAGACATAGATTTTCACTTGCAACTTGCTTTAACATGTTTAACAGTGCATGAAATGTTGTCTAAAAAAAAAAGTATGATGCATTTTATGGCTGGATCTGGTTTTATTACATTCTGAATTGGACGTTGAAAATGAGCTTATCTCAGCCAGCAGAGAGGTCAAATCACAGTAATGCAAACTCAGTCAGAGACATAGATTTTCACTTGCAACTTGCTTTAACATGTTTAACAGTGGATGAAATGTTGTCTAAAACAAAAAAGAATGATGCATTTTATGGCTGGATCTGGTTTTATTACATTCTGAATTGGACGTTGAAAATGAGCTTATCTCAGCCAGCAGAGAGGTCAAATCACAGTAATGCAAACTCAGTCAGAGACATAGATTTTCACTTGCAACTTGCTTTAACATGTTTAACAGTGGATGAAATGTTGTCTAAAACAAAAAAGAATGATGCATTTTATGGCTGGATCTGGTTTTATTACATTCTGAATTGGACGTTGAAAATGAGCTTATCTCAGCCAGCAGAGAGGTCAAATCACAGTAATGCAAACTCAGTCAGAGACATAGATTTTCACTTGCAACTTGCTTTAACATGTTTAACAGTGCATGAAATGTTGTCTAAAACAAAAAAAGAATGATGCATTTTATGGCTGGATCTGGTTTTATTACATTCTGAATTGGACGTTGAAAATGAGCTTATCTCAGCCAGCAGAGAGGTCAAATCACAGTAATGCAAACTCAGTCAGAGACATAGATTTTCACTTGCAACTTGCTTTAACATGTTTAACAGTGCATGAAATGTTGTTTAAAAAAAAAGAATGATGCATTTTATAGCTGGATCTGGTTTTATTACATTCTGAATTGGACGTTGAAAATGAGCTTATCTCAGCCAGCAGAGAGGTCAAATCACAGTAATGCAAACTCAGTCAGAGACATAGATTTTCACTTGCAACTTGCTTTAACATGTTTAACAGTGCATGAAATGTTGTCTAAAACAAAAAAGAATGATCCATTTTATGGCTGGATCTGTTTTTATCACTTTCTGAATTGGACGTTGAAAATGAGCTTATCTCAGCCAGCAGAGAGGTCAAATCACAGTAATGCAAACTCAGTCAGAGACATAGATTTTCACTTGCAACTTGCTTTAACATGTTTAACAGTGCATGAAATGTTGTCTAAAACAAAAAAGAATGATGCATTTTATAGCTGGATCAGGTTTTATTACATTCTGAATTGGACGTTGAAAATGAGCTTATCTCAGCCAGCAGATAGGTCAAATCACAGTAATGCAAACTCAGTCAGAGACATAGATTTTCACTTGCAACTTGCTTTAACATGTTTAACAGTGCATGAAATGTTGTCTAAAACAAAAAAGAATGATGCATTTTATGGTTGGATCTGGTTTTATTACATTCTGAATTGGACGTTGAAAATGAGCTTATCTCAGCCAGCAGAGAGGTCAAATCACAGTAATGCAAACTCAGTCAGAGACATAGATTTTCACTTGCAACTTGCTTTAACATGTTTAACAGTGCATGAAATGTTGTCTAAAACAAAAAAGAATAATGCATTTTATAGCTGGATCTGGTTTTATTACATTCTGAATTGGACGTTGAAAATGAGCTTATCTCAGCCAGCAGAGAGGTCAAATCACAGTAATGCCAACTCAGTCAGAGACATAGATTTTCACTTGCAACTTGCTTTAACATGTTTAACAGTGCATGAAATGTTGTCTAAAACAAAAAAGAATGATGCATTTTATGGCTGGATCTGTTTTTATCACTTTCTGAAATGGACGTTGAAAATGAGCTTATCTCAGCCAGCAGAGAGGTCAAATCACAGTAATGCAAACTCAGTCAGAGACATAGATTTTCACTTGCAACTTGCTTTAACATGTTTAACAGTGCATGAAATGTTGTCTAAAAAAAAAAGTATGATGCATTTTATGGCTGGATCTGGTTTTATTACATTCTGAATTGGACGTTGAAAATGAGCTTATCTCAGCCAGCAGAGAGGTCAAATCACAGTAATGCAAACTCAGTCAGAGACATAGATTTTCACTTGCAACTTGCTTTAACATGTTTAACAGTGGATGAAATGTTGTCTAAAACAAAAAAGAATGATGCATTTTATGGCTGGATCTGGTTTTATTACATTCTGAATTGGACGTTGAAAATGAGCTTATCTCAGCCAGCAGAGAGGTCAAATCACAGTAATGCAAACTCAGTCAGAGACATAGATTTTCACTTGCAACTTGCTTTAACATGTTTAACAGTGCATGAAATGTTGTCTAAAAAAAAAAAGTATGATGCATTTTATGGCTGGATCTGGTTTTATTACATTCTGAATTGGACGTTGAAAATGAGCTTATCTCAACCAGCAGAGAGGTCAAATCACAGTAATGCAAACTCAGTCAGAGACATAGATTTTCACTTGCAACTTGCTTTAACATGTTTAACAGTGCATGAAATGTTGTCTAAAACAAAAAAGAATGATGCATTTTATGGCTGGATCTGGTTTTATTACATTCTGAATTGGACGTTGAAAATGAGCTTATCTCAGCCAGCAGAGAGGTCAAATCACAGTAATGCAAACTCAGTCAGAGACATAGATTTTCACTTGCAACTTGCTTTAACATGTTTAACAGTGCATGAAATGTTGTCTAAAACAAAAAAAGAATGATGCATTTTATGGCTGGATCTGGTTTTATTACATTCTGAATTGGACGTTGAAAATGAGCTTATCTCAGCCAGCAGAGAGGTCAAATCACAGTAATGCAAACTCAGTCAGAGACATAGATTTTCACTTGCAACTTGCTTTAACATGTTTAACAGTGCATGAAATGTTGTTTAAAAAAAAAGAATGATGCATTTTATAGCTGGATCTGGTTTTATTACATTCTGAATTGGACGTTGAAAATGAGCTTATCTCAGCCAGCAGAGAGGTCAAATCACAGTAATGCAAACTCAGTCAGAGACATAGATTTTCACTTGCAACTTGCTTTAACATGTTTAACAGTGCATGAAATGTTGTCTAAAACAAAAAAGAATGATCCATTTTATGGCTGGATCTGTTTTTATCACTTTCTGAATTGGACGTTGAAAATGAGCTTATCTCAGCCAGCAGAGAGGTCAAATCACAGTAATGCAAACTCAGTCAGAGACATAGATTTTCACTTGCAACTTGCTTTAACATGTTTAACAGTGCATGAAATGTTGTCTAAAACAAAAAAGAATGATGCATTTTATAGCTGGATCAGGTTTTATTACATTCTGAATTGGACGTTGAAAATGAGCTTATCTCAGCCAGCAGATAGGTCAAATCACAGTAATGCAAACTCAGTCAGAGACATAGATTTTCACTTGCAACTTGCTTTAACATGTTTAACAGTGCATGAAATGTTGTCTAAAACAAAAAAGAATGATGCATTTTATGGTTGGATCTGGTTTTATTACATTCTGAATTGGACGTTGAAAATGAGCTTATCTCAGCCAGCAGAGAGGTCAAATCACAGTAATGCAAACTCAGTCAGAGACATAGATTTTCACTTGCAACTTGCTTTAACATGTTTAACAGTGCATGAAATGTTGTCTAAAACAAAAAAGAATAATGCATTTTATAGCTGGATCTGGTTTTATTACATTCTGAATTGGACGTTGAAAATGAGCTTATCTCAGCCAGCAGAGAGGTCAAATCACAGTAATGCCAACTCAGTCAGAGACATAGATTTTCACTTGCAACTTGCTTTAACATGTTTAACAGTGCATGAAATGTTGTCTAAAACAAAAAAGAATGATGCATTTTATGGCTGGATCTGTTTTTATCACTTTCTGAAATGGACGTTGAAAATGAGCTTATCTCAGCCAGCAGAGAGGTCAAATCACAGTAATGCAAACTCAGTCAGAGACATAGATTTTCACTTGCAACTTGCTTTAACATGTTTAACAGTGCATGAAATGTTGTCTAAAAAAAAAAAGTATGATGCATTTTATGGCTGGATCTGGTTTTATTACATTCTGAATTGGACGTTGAAAATGAGCTTATCTCAGCCAGCAGAGAGGTCAAATCACAGTAATGCAAACTCAGTCAGAGACATAGATTTTCACTTGCAACTTGCTTTAACATGTTTAACAGTGGATGAAATGTTGTCTAAAACAAAAAAGAATGATGCATTTTATGGCTGGATCTGGTTTTATTACATTCTGAATTGGACGTTGAAAATGAGCTTATCTCAGCCAGCAGAGAGGTCAAATCACAGTAATGCAAACTCAGTCAGAGACATAGATTTTCACTTGCAACTTGCTTTAACATGTTTAACAGTGCATGAAATGTTGTCTAAAACAAAAAAGAATGATGCATTTTATAGCTGGATCAGGTTTTATTACATTCTGAATTGGACGTTGAAAATGAGCTTATCTCAGCCAGCAGAGAGGTCAAATCACAGTAATGCAAACTCAGTCAGAGACATAGATTTTCACTTGCAACTTGCTTTAACATGTTTAACAGTGCATGAAATGTTGTCTAAAACAAAAAAGAATGATGCATTTTATGGCTGGATCTGGTTTTATTACATTCTGAATTGGACGTTGAAAATGAGCTTATCTCAGCCAGCAGAGAGGTCAAATCACAGTAATGCAAACTCAGTCAGAGACATAGATTTTCACTTGCAACTTGCTGTAACATGTTTAACAGTGCATGAAATGTTGTCTAAAACAAAAAAGAATGATGCATTTTATAGCTGGATCAGGTTTTATTACATTCTGAATTGGACGTTGAAAATGAGCTTATCTCAGCCAGCAGAAAGGTCAAATCACAGTAATGCAAACTCAGTCAGAGACATAGATTTTCACTTGCAACTTGCTTTAACATGTTTAACAGTGCATGAAATGTTGTCTAAAACAAAAAAGAATAATGCATTTTATAGCTGGATCTGGTTTTATTACATTCTGAATTGGACGTTGAAAATGAGCTTATCTCAGCCAGCAGAGAGGTCAAATCACAGTAATGCCAACTCAGTCAGAGACATAGATTTTCACTTGCAACTTGCTTTAACATGTTTAACAGTGCATGAAATGTTGTCTAAAACAAAAAAGAATGATGCATTTTATGGCTGGATCTGTTTTTATCACTTTCTGAATTGGACGTTGAAAATGAGCTTATCTCAGCCAGCAGAGAGGTCAAATCACAGTAATGCAAACTCAGTCAGAGACATAGATTTTCACTTGCAACTTGCTTTAACATGTTTAACAGTGCATGAAATGTTGTCTAAAAAAAAAAGTATGATGCATTTTATGGCTGGATCTGGTTTTATTACATTCTGAATTGGACGTTGAAAATGAGCTTATCTCAGCCAGCAGAGAGGTCAAATCACAGTAATGCAAACTCAGTCAGAGACATAGATTTTCACTTGCAACTTGCTTTAACATGTTTAACAGTGCATGAAATGTTGTCTAAAACAAAAAAAGAATGATGCATTTTATGGCTGGATCTGGTTTTATTACATTCTGAATTGGACGTTGAAAATGAGCTTATCTCAGCCAGTAGAGAGGTCAAATCACAGTAATGCAAACTCAGTCAGAGACATAGATTTTCACTTGCAACTTGCTTTAACATGTTTAACAGTGCATGAAATGTTGTCTAAAACAAAAAAGAATGATGCATTTTATAGCTGGATCAGGTTTTATTACATTCTGAATTGGACGTTGAAAATGAGCTTATCTCAGCCAGCAGAGAGGTTAAATCACAGTAATGCAAACTCAGTCAGAGACATAGATTTTCACTTGCAACTTGCTTTAACATGT
Organism: Danio rerio; assembly: GCF_052040795.2. NCBI lineage: Eukaryota > Metazoa > Chordata > Actinopteri > Cypriniformes > Danionidae > Danio > Danio rerio. The sequence goes on from NC_141029.1 coordinate 17,433,904, forward strand.
TTAACAGTGCATGAAATGTTGTCTAAAACAAAAAAGAATGATGCATTTTATGGCTGGATCTGGTTTTATTACATTCTGAATTGGACGTTGAAAATGAGCTTATCTCAGCCAGCAGAGTGGTCAAATCACAGTAATGCAAACTCAGTCAGAGACATAGATTTTCACTTGCAACTTGCTTTAACATGTTTAACAGTGCATAAAATGTTGTTTAAAAAAAAAGAATGATGCATTTTATAGCTGGATCTGGTTTTATTACATTCTGAATTGGACGTTGAAAATGAGCTTATCTCAGCCATTAGAGAGGTCAAATCACAGTAATGCAAACTCAGTCAGAGACATAGATTTTCACTTGCAACTTGCTTTAACATGTTTAACAGTGCATGAAATGTTGTCTAAAACAAAAAAGAATGATGCATTTTATGGCTGGATCTGTTTTTATCACTTTCTGAATTGGACGTTGAAAATGAGCTTATCTCAGCCAGCAGAGAGATCAAATCACAGTAATGCAAACTCAGTCAGAGACATAGATTTTCACTTGCAACTTGCTTTAACATGTTTAACAGTGCATGAAATGTTGTCTAAAACAAAAAAGAATGATGCATTTTATGGCTGGATCTGTTTTTATCACTTTCTGAATTGGACGTTGAAAATGAGCTTATCTCAGCCAGCAGAGAGGTCAAATCACAGTAATGCAAACTCAGTCAGAGACATAGATTTTCACTTGCAACTTGCTTTAACATGTTTAACAGTGCATGAAATGTTGTCTAAAACAAAAAAGAATGATGCATTTTATGGCTGGATCTGGTTTCATTACATTCTGAATTGGACGTTGAAAATGAGCTTATCTCAGCCAGCAGAGAGGTCAAATCACAGTAATGCAAACTCAGTCAGAGACATAGATTTTCACTTGCAACTTGCTGTAACATGTTTAACAGTGCATGAAATGTTGTCTAAAACAAAAAAGAATGATGCATTTTATAGCTGGATCAGGTTTTATTACATTCTGAATTGGACGTTGAAAATGAGCTTATCTCAGCCAGCAGATAGGTCAAATCACAGTAATGCAAACTCAGTCAGAGACATAGATTTTCACTTGCACCTTGCTTTAACATGTTTAACAGTGCATGTAATGTTGTCTAAAACAAAAAAGAATGATGCATTTTATGGTTGGATCTGGTTTTATTACATTCTGAATTGGACGTTGAAAATGAGCTTATCTCAGCCAGCAGAGAGGTCAAATCACAGTAATGCAAACTCAGTCAGAGACATAGATTTTCACTTGCAACTTGCTTTAACATGTTTAACAGTGCATAAAATGTTGTCTAAAACAAAAAAGAATGATGCATTTTATAGCTGGATCTGGTTTTATTACATTCTGAATTGGACGTTGAAAATGAGCTTATCTCAGCCAGCAGAGAGGTCAAATCACAGTAATGCAAACTCAGTCAGAGACATAGATTTTCACTTGCAACTTGCTTTAACATGTTTAACAGTGCATGAAATGTTGTCTAAAACAAAAAAGAATGATGCATTTTATGGCTGGATCTGGTTTTATTACATTCTGAATTGGACGTTGAAAATGAGCTTATCTCAGCCAGCAGAGAGGTCAAATCACAGTAATGCAAACTCAGTCAGAGACATAGATTTTCACTTGCAACTTGCTGTAACATGTTTAACAGTGCATGAAATGTTGTCTAAAACAAAAAAGAATGATGCATTTTATAGCTGGATCAGGTTTTATTACATTTTGAATTGGACGTTGAAAATGAGCTTATCTCAGCCAGCAGATAGGTCAAATCACAGTAATGCAAACTCAGTCAGAGACATAGATTTTCACTTGCAACTTGCTTTAACATGTTTAACAGTGCATGAAATGTTGTCTAAAACAAAAAAGAATGATGCATTTTATGGTTGGATCTGGTTTTATTACATTCTGAATTGGACGTTGAAAATGAGCTTATCTCAGCCAGCAGAGAGGTCAAATCACAGTAATGCCAACTCAGTCAGAGACATAGATTTTCACTTGCAACTTGCTTTAACATGTTTAACAGTGCATGAAATGTTGTCTAAAACAAAAAAGAATAATGCATTTTATAGCTGGATCTGGTTTTATTACATTCTGAATTGGACGTTGAAAATGAGCTTATCTCAGCCAGCAGAGAGGTCAAATCACAGTAATGCCAACTCAGTCAGAGACATAGATTTTCACTTGCAACTTGCTTTAACATGTTTAACAGTGCATGAAATGTTGTCTAAAACAAAAAAGAATGATGCATTTTATGGCTGGATCTGTTTTTATCACTTTCTGAAATGGACGTTGAAAATGAGCTTATCTCAGCCAGCAGATAGGTCAAATCACAGTAATGCAAACTCAGTCAGAGACATAGATTTTCACTTGCAACTTGCTTTAACATGTTTAACAGTGCATGAAATGTTGTCTAAAACAAAAAAGAATGATGCATTTTATGGTTGGATCTGGTTTTATTACATTCTGAATTGGACGTTGAAAATGAGCTTATCTCAGCCAGCAGAGAGGTCAAATCACAGTAATGCAAACTCAGTCAGAGACATAGATTTTCACTTGCAACTTGCTTTAACATGTTTAACAGTGCATGAAATGTTGTCTAAAACAAAAAAGAATAATGCATTTTATAGCTGGATCTGGTTTTATTACATTCTGAATTGGACGTTGAAAATGAGCTTATCTCAGCCAGCAGAGAGGTCAAATCACAGTAATGCCAACTCAGTCAGAGACATAGATTTTCACTTGCAACTTGCTTTAACATGTTTAACAGTGCATGAAATGTTGTCTAAAACAAAAAAGAATGATGCATTTTATGGCTGGATCTGTTTTTATCACTTTCTGAAATGGACGTTGAAAATGAGCTTATCTCAGCCAGCAGAGAGGTCAAATCACAGTAATGCAAACTCAGTCAGAGACATAGATTTTCACTTGCAACTTGCTTTAACATGTTTAACAGTGCATGAAATGTTGTCTAAAAAAAAAAGTATGATGCATTTTATGGCTGGATCTGGTTTTATTACATTCTGAATTGGACGTTGAAAATGAGCTTATCTCAGCCAGCAGAGAGGTCAAATCACAGTAATGCAAACTCAGTCAGAGACATAGATTTTCACTTGCAACTTGCTTTAACATGTTTAACAGTGGATAAAATGTTGTCTAAAACAAAAAAGAATGATGCATTTTATGGCTGGATCTGGTTTTATTACATTCTGAATTGGACGTTGAAAATGAGCTTATCTCAGCCAGCAGAGAGGTCAAATCACAGTAATGCAAACTCAGTCAGAGACATAGATTTTCACTTGCAACTTGCTTTAACATGTTTAACAGTGCATGAAATGTTGTCTAAAACAAAAAAGAATGATGCATTTTATAGCTGGATCAGGTTTTATTACATTCTGAATTGGACGTTGAAAATGAGCTTATCTCAGCCAGCAGAGAGGTCAAATCACAGTAATGCAAACTCAGTCAGAGACATAGATTTTCACTTGCAACTTGCTTTAACATGTTTAACAGTGCATGAAATGTTGTCTAAAACAAAAAAGAATGCTCCATTTTATGGCTGGATCTGTTTTTATCACTTTCTGAATTGGACGTTGAAAATGAGCTTATCTCAGCCAGCAGAGAGGTCAAATCACAGTAATGCAAACTCAGTCAGAGACATAGATTTTCACTTGCAACTTGCTTTAACATGTTTAACAGTGCATGAAATGTTGTCTAAAACAAAAAAGAATGATGCATTTTATGGCTGGATCTGGTTTTATTACATTCTGAATTGGACGTTGAAAATGAGCTTATCTCAGCCAGCAGAGAGGTCAAATCACAGTAATGCAAACTCAGTCAGAGACATAGATTTTCACTTGCAACTTGCTTTAACATGTTTAACAGTGCATGAAATGTTGTCTAAAACAAAAAAGAATGATGCATTTTATGGCTGGATCTGGTTTTATTACATTCTGAATTGGACGTTGAAAATGAGCTTATCTCAGCCAGCAGAGAGGTCAAATCACAGTAATGCAAACTCAGTCAGAGACATAGATTTTCACTTGCAACTTGCTTTAACATGTTTAACAGTGCATGAAATGTTGTCTAAAACAAAAAAGAATGATGCATTTTATAGCTGGATCAGGTTTTATTGCATTCTGAATTGGACGTTGAAAATGAGCTTATCTCAGCCAGCAGAGAGGTCAAATCACAGTAATGCAAACTCAGTCAGAGACATAGATTTTCACTTGCAACTTGCTTTAACATGTTTAACAGTGCATGAAATGTTGTCTAAAACAAAAAAAGAATGATGCATTTTATAGCTGGATCTGGTTTTATTACATTCTGAATTGGATGTTGAAAATGAGCTTATCTCAGCCAGCAGAGAGGTCAAATCACAGTAATGCAAACTCAGTCAGAGACATAGATTTTCACTTGCAACTTGCTTTAACATGTTTAACAGTGCATGAAATGTTGTCTAAAACAAAAAAGAATGATGCATTTTATGGCTGGATCTGTTTTTATCACTTTCTGAATTGGACGTTGAAAATGAGCTTATCTCAGCCAGCAGAGAGGTCAAATCACAGTAATGCAAACTCAGTCAGAGACATAGATTTTCACTTGCAACTTGCTTTAACATGTTTAACAGTGCATGAAATGTTGTCTAAAACAAAAAAGAATGTTGCATTTTATGGCTGGATCTGGTTTTATTACATTCTGAATTGGACGTTGAAAATGAGCTTATCTCAGCCAGCAGAGAGGTCAAATCACAGTAATGCAAACTCAGTCAGAGACATAGATTTTCACTTGCAACTTGCTTTAACATGTTTAACAGTGCATGAAATGTTGTCTAAAACAAAAAAGAATGATGCATTTTATGGCTGGATCTGGTTTTATTACATTCTGAATTGGACGTTGAAAATGAGCTTATCTCAGCCAGCAGAGAGGTCAAATCACAGTAATGCAAACTCAGTCAGAGACATAGATTTTCACTTGCAACTTGCTTTAACATGTTTAACAGTGCATGAAATGTTGTCTAAAACAAAAAAGAATGATGCATTTTATGGCTGGATCTGGTTTTTTACATTCTGAATTGGACGTTGAAAATGAGCTTATCTCAGCCAGCAGAGAGGTCAAATCACAGTAATGCAAACTCAGTCAGAGACATAGATTTTCACTTGCAACTTGCTTTAACATGTTTAACAGTGCATGAAATGTTGTTTAAAAAAAAAAGAATGATGCATTTTATAGCTGGATCTGGTTTTATTACATTCTGAATTGGACGTTGAAAATGAGCTTATCTCAGCCAGCAGAGAGGTCAAATCACAGTAATGCAAACTCAATCAGAGACATAGATTTTCACTTGCAACTTGCTTTAACATGTTTAACAGTGCATGAAATGTTGTCTAAAATAAAAAGAATGATGCTTTTTAGTGGCTGAGACTGTTTTTATTACTTTCTGTATTGTACCTTGAAAATGAGCTTTTCTCAGCCAGCAGAGAGGTCAAATCAAGCAGTATGGCAAACTAAGTCAGAGACACAGATTTTCACTTGCAACTTGCTTTAACACGTTTAACAGTGCATGAAATGTTGTCTAAAATAAAAAAGAATGATGATTTTTAGTGGCTGAGACTGTTTTTATCACTTTCTGTAATGGACCTTGAAAATGAGCTTTTTCAGCCAGCAGAGAGGTCAAAATAAGCAGTAATGCAAACTCAGTCAGAGACACAGATTGTCACTTGCAACTTGCTTTAACACGTTTAACACTGCATGAAATGTTATCTAAAATAAAAAGAATGATGCTTTTAGTGGCTGAGACTGTTTTTATTATTTTCTGTATTGGACCTTGAAAATGAGCTTTTTTTCAGCCAGCAGAGAGGTCAAAATAAGCAGTAATGCAAACTCAGTCAGAGACACAGATTTTCACTTGCAACTTGCTTTAACATGTTAAACAGTGCGTGAAATGTCTACATAAAAAGAATGATGATTTTTAGTGGCTGAGACTGATTTTTATCACTTTCTGTATTGGACCTTGAAAATGAGCTTTTTTCAGCCAGCAGAGAGGTCAAAATAAGCAGTAATGCAAACTCAGTCAGAGACACACATTGTCACTTGCAACTTGCTTTAACACGTTTAACAGTGCATGAAATGTTATCTAAAATAAAAAAAAGATGCTTTTTAGTGGCTGAGACTGTTTTTATCACTTTCTGTATTGGACTTTGAAAATGAGCTTTTCTCAGCCAGCAGAGAGGTCAAAATGAGCAGTAATGCAAACTCATTCAGAGACACAGATTGTCACTTGCAACATCCTTTAACACATTTAACACTGCATGAAATGTTATCTAAAATAAAAAGAATGATGATTTTTAGTGGCTGAGACTGTTTTTATCACTTTCTGTATTGGACCTTGAAAATGAGCTTTTTTCAGCCAGCAGAGAGTTCAAATCAAGCAGTAATGCATACTCAGTCAGAGACACAAATTTTCACTTGCAACTTGCTTTAGCATGTTTAACAGTGCATGAAATGTTGTCTAAAATACAAAGAATGATGATTTTTAGTGGCTGAGAGTGTTTTATCACTTTCTGTATTGGACCTTGAAAATGAGCTTTTCTTAGCCAGCAGAGAGGTCAAAATAAGCAGTAATGCAAACTCAGTCAGAGACACAGATTGTCACTTGCAACTTGCTTTAACACGTTTAACACTGCATGAAATGTTATCTAAAATAAAAATATTGATGATTTTTAGTGGCTGAGACTGTTTTTATTATTTTCTGTATTGGACCTTGAAAATGAGCTTTTCTCAGCCAGCAGAGAGGTCAAATCAAGCAGTAATGCAAACTCAGTCAGAGACATAGATTTTCTCTTGCAACTTGCTTTAACATGTTTAACAGTGCATGAAATGTTATCTAAAATAAAAAAAATGATGATTTTTAGTGGCTGAGACTGTTTTTATCACTTTCTGTATTGGACCTTGAAAATGAGCTTTTTTCCCAGCCAGCAGGAGGTCAAATCAAGCAGTAATGCAAACTCAGTCAGAGACACAGATTTTCACTTGCAACTTGCTTTAACATGTTTAACAGTGCATGAAATGTTGTCTAAAATAAAAAGAATGATGACTTTTATTGGCTTAGACTGTTTTTATCACTTTCTGTATTGGACCTTGAAAATGAGCTTTTTTCAGCCAGCAGAGAGGTCAAAATAAGCAGTAATGCAAACTCAGTCAGAGACACAGATTTTCACTTGCAACTTCCTTTAACATGTTTAACAGTGCATGAAATGTTGTCCAAAATAAATAGAATGATGCTTTTTGGTGGCTGAGCCTGTTTTTATCACTTTCTGTATTGGACCTTGAAAATGAGCTTTTCTCAGCCAGCAGAGAGGTCAAAATGAACTGTAGTGCAAATTCAGTCAGAGACACAGATTTTCACATGCAACTTGCTTTAACATGTTTAACAATGCATGAAATGTTGTCTAAAATAAAAACATCGATGATTTTTAGTGGCTGAGACTGTTTTTATCACTTTCTGTATTGGACCTTGAAAATGAGCTTTTCTCAGCCAGCAGAGAGGTCAAATCAAGCAGTAATGCAAACTCAGTCAGAGACACAGATTTTCACTTGCAACTTGCTTTAACATGTTTAACAGTGCATGAAATAATGTCTAAAAAAAAAATAATGATGATTTTTAGTGGCTGAGACTGTTTTTATTACTTTGTGTACTGGACCTTGAAAATGAGCTTTTCTCAGCCAGCAGAGAGGTCAAAATAAGCAGTAATGCAAACTCAGTCAGAGACACAGATTTTCACCTGCAACTTGCTTTAACATGTTTAACAGTACATGAAATGTTGTCTAAAATAAAAAGAATGATGATTTTTAGTGGCTGAGACTGTTTTTATCACTTTCTGTATTGGACCTTGAAAATGAGCTTTTCTTAGCCAGCAGAGAGGTCAAAATAAGCAGTAATGCAAACTCAGTCAGAGACACAGATTTTCACTTGCAACTTGCTTTAACATGTTTAACAGTGCATGAAATGTTATCTAAAATAAAAAGAAGGATGATTTTTAGTGGCTGAGACTGTTTTTATCACTTTCTGTATATGGACCTTGAAAATGAGATTTTCCCAGCCAGCAGAGAGGTCAAATTAAGCAGTAATGCAAACTCAGCCAGAGACACAAATTTTCACTTGCAACTTGCTTTAACGTGTTTAACGATGCATGAAATGTTGTCTAAAATAAAAATAATGATGATTTTTAGTGGCTGAGACTGTTTTTATCACTTTCTGTATTGGACCTTGAAAATGAGCTTTTCTCAGCCAGCAGAGAGGTCAAAATAAGCAGTAATGCAAACTCAGTCAGAGACACAGATTTTCACCTGCAACTTGCTTTAACATGTTAACCAATGCATGAAATGTTGTCTAAAATAAAAAGAATGATGATTTTTAGTGGCTGAGACTGTTTTTATCACTTTCTGTATTGGACCTTGAAAATGAGCTTTTCTCAGCCAGCAGAGAGGTCAAATCAAGCAGTAATGCAAACTCAGTCAGAGACACAGATTTTCACTTGCAACTTGCTTTAACATGTTTAACAGTGCATGAAATGTTGTCTAAAATAAAAATAATGATGATTTTTTGTGGCTGAGACTGTTTTTATTACTTTGTGTACTGGACCCTGAAAATGAGCTTTTCTCAGCCAGCAGAGAGGTCAAAATAAGCAGTAATGCAAACTCAGTCAGAGACACAGATTTTCACCTGCAACTTGCTTTAACATGTTTAACAGTACATGAAATGTTGTCTAAAATAAAAAGAATGATGATTTTTAGTGGCTGAGACTGTTTTTATCACTTTCTGTATTGGACCTTGAAAATGAGCTTTTCTCAGCCAGCAGAGAGGTCAAAATAAACAGTAATGCAAATTCAGTCAGAGACACAGATTTTCACATCCATCTTGCTTTAACATGTTTAACAATGCATGAAATGTTGTCTAAAATAAAAAGAATGATGTTTTTAGTGGCTGAGACTGTTTTTATTACTTTGTGTACTGGACCTTGAAAATGAGCTTTTCTTAGCCAGCAGAGAGGTCAAAATAAGCAGTAATGCAAACTCAGTCAGAGACACAGATTTTCACTTGCAACTTGCTTTAACATGTTTAACAGTGAATGAAATGTTATCTAAAATAAAAAGAATGATGATTTTTAGTGGCTGAGACTGTTTTTATAATTTTCTGTATTGGACCTTGAAAATGAGCTTTTCTCAGCCAGCAGAGAGGTTAAAATAAGCAGTAATGCAAACTCAGTCAGAGACACAAATTTTCACCTGCAACTTGCTTTAACATGTTTACCAATGCATGAAATGTTGTCTAAAAAAAAAGAATGATGATTTTTAGTGGCTGAGACTGTTTTTATCACTTTCTGTATTGGACCTTGAAAATGAGCTTTTCTCAGCCAGCAGAGAGGTCAAATCAAGCAGTAATGCAAACTCAGTCAGAGACACAGATTTTCACTTGCAACTTGCTTTAACATGTTTAACAGTGCATGACATGTTGTCTAAAATAAAAAGTATGATGATTTTTAGTGGCTGAGACTGTTTTTATTACTTTCTGTATTTTACCTTGAAAATTAGCTTTTCTCAGCCAGTAGAGAGGTCAAATCAAGCAGTATTGCAAACTCAGTCAGAGACACAGATTTTCACTTGCAACTTGCTTTAACATGTTTAACAGTGCATGAAATGTTATCTAAAATAAAAAGAATGATGATTTTTAGTGGCTAAGACTGTTTATCTAAAATAAAAATAATGATGATTTTTAGTGCCTGAGACTGTTTTTATTACTTTGTGTACTGGACCTTAAAAATGAGCTTTTCTCAGCCAGCAGAGAGGTCAAAATAAGCAGTATTGCAAACGCAGTCAGAGACACAGATTTTCACTTGCAACTTGCTTTAACATGTTTAACAGTGCATGAAATGTTGTCTAAAATAAAAAGAATGATGTTTTTAGTGGCTGAGACTGTTTTTATCACTTTCTGTATTGGACCTTGAAAATGAGCTTTTATCAGCCAGCAGAGAGTTCAAATCAAGCAGTAATGCAAACTCAGTCATAGACACAAATTTTCACTTGCAACTTGCTTTAGCATGTTTAACAGTGCATGAAATGTTGTCTAAAATACAAAGAATGATGATTTTTAGTGGCTGAGAGTGTTTTTATCACTTTCTGTATTGGACCTTGAAAATGAGCTTTTCTTAGCCAGCAGAGAGTTCAAAATAAGCAGTAATGCAAACTCAGTCAGAGACACAGATTGTCACTTGCAACTTGCTTTAACACGTTTAACACTGCATGAAATGTTATCTAAAATAAAAATAATGATGATTTTTAGTGGCTGAGACTGTTTTTATCACTTTCTGTATTGGACCTTGAAAATGAGCTTTTCTCAGCCAGCAGAGAGGTCAAAATAAGCAGTAATGCAAACTCAGTCAGAGACACAGATTTTCACTTGCAACTTGCTTTAACATGTTTAACAGTGCATGAAATGTTATCTAAATTAAAAAGAATGATGATTTTTAGTGGCTGAGACTGTTTTTATTATTTTCTGTATTGGACCTTGAAAATGAGCTTTTCTCAGCCAGCAGAGAGGTCAAATCAAGCAGTAATGCAAACTCGGTCAGAGACATAGATTTTCTCTTGCAACTTGCTTTAACATGCTTAACAGTGCATGAAATGTTATCTAAAATAAAAAAAATGATGATTTTTAGTGGCTGAGACTGTTTTTATCACTTTCTGTATTGGACCTTGAAAATAAGCTTTTTTCCCAGCCAGCAGAGAGGCCAAATCAAGCAGTAATGCAAACTTAGTCAGAGAGACAGATTTTCACTTGCAACTTCCTTTAACATGTTTGGCAGTGCATGAAATGTTGTCTAAAATAAAAAGAATGATGCTTTTAGTGGCTGAGACTGTTTTTATTATTTTCTGTATTGGACCTTGAAAATGAGCTTTTTTTCAGCCAGCAGAGAGGTCAAAATAAGCAGTAATGCAAACTCAGTCAGAGACACAGATTTTCACTTGCAACTTGCTTTAACATGTTAAACAGTGCATGAAATGTCTACATAAAAAGAATGATGATTTTTAGTGGCTGAGACTGTTTTTTATCACTTTCTGTATTGGACCTTGAAAATGAGCTTTTTTCAGCCAGCAGAGAGGTCAAAATAAGCAGTAATGCAAACTCAGTCAGAGACACAGATTTTCACTTGCAACTTCCTTTAACATGTTTAACAGTGCATGAAATGTTGTCTAAAATAAATAGAATGATGCTTTTTGGTGGCTGAGCCTGTTTTTATTATTTTCTGTATTGGACCTTGAAAATGAGCTTTTCTCAGCCAGCAGAGAGGTCAAATCAAGCAGTAATGCAAACTCAGTCAAAGACACAGATTGTCACTTGCAACTTGCTTTAACATGTTTAACAATGCATGAAATGTTATCTAAAATAAAAAGAATGATGATTTTTAGTGGCTGAGACTGTTTTTATCACTTTCTGTATTGGACCTTGAAAATGAGCTTTTCTCAGCCAGCAGAGAGGTCAAAATGAACTGTAGTACAAATTCAGTCAGAGACACAGATTTTCACATGCAACTTGCTTTAGCATGTTTAACAATGCATGAAATGTTGTCTAAAATAAAAACATCGATGATTTTTAGTGGCTGAGACTGTTTTTATCACTTTCTGTATTGGACCTTGAAAATGAGCTTTTCTCAGCCAGCAGAGAGGTTAAAATAAGCAGTAATGCAAACTCAGTCAGAGACACAAATTTTCACTTGCAACTTGCTTTAACATGTTTAACGATGCATGAAATGTTGTCTAAAATAAAAAGAATGATGATTTTTATTGGCTGAGACTGTTTTTATCACTTTCTTTATTGGACCTTGAATATGAGCTTTTCTCAGCCAGCAGAGAGGTCAAATCAAGCAGTAATGCAAACTCAGTTAGAGACACAGATTTTCAACTGCAACTTGCTTTAACATGTTTAACAGTACATGAAATGTTGTCTAAAATAAAAAGAATGATGATTTTTAGTGGCTGAGAGTGTTTTTATCACTTTCTGTAATGGACCTTGAAAATGAGCTTTTCTCAGCCAGCAAAGAGATCAAAATAAGCAGTAATGCAAACACAGGCAGAGACACAGATTTTCACTTGCAACTTGCTTTAACGTGTTTAACAGTGCATGAAATGTTGTCCAAAATAAAAAGAATGATGATTTTTAGTGGCTGAGACTGTTTTTATCACTTTCTGGATTGGACCTTGAAAATGAGCTTTTCTCAGCCAGCAGAGAGGTCAAAATAAGCAGTATTGCAAACTCAGTCAGAGACAAAGATTTTCACTTGCAACTTGCTTTAACATGTTTATCAGTGCATGAAATGTTGTCTAAAATAAAAAGAGTAATGATTTTTAGTAGCTGAGACTTTTTATCACTTTCTGTACTGGACCTTGAAAATGAGCTATTCCCTGCCAGCAGAGAGGTCAAATCAAGCAGTAATGCAAACTCAGTCAGAGACACAGATTTTTACTTGCAACTTGCTTTAACACGTTTAACAGTGCATGAAATGTTATCTAAAATAAAAAAGAATGATGATTTTTAGTGGCTGAGACTGTTTTTATTACTTTGTGTACTGGACCTTGAAAATGAGCTTTTCTCAGCCAGCAGAGAGGTCAAAATAAGCAGTAATGCAAACTCAGTCAGAGACACAGATTTTAACTTGCAACTTGCTTTAACATTTTTAACAGTGCATGAAATGTTATCTAAAATAAAAAGAATGATAATTTTTAGTGGCTGAGACTGTTTTTATTACTTTAAGTACTGGACCTTGAAAATGAGCTTTTCTTAGCCAGCAGAGAGGTCAAAATAAGCAGTAATGCAAACTCAGTCAGAGACACAGATTTTCACTTGCAACTTGCTTTAACATGTTTAACAGTGCATGAAATGTTATCTAAAATAAAAAGAATGATGATTTTTAGTGGCTGAGACTGTTTTTATCACTTTCTGTATTGGACCTTGAAAATGAGCATTTCTCAGCCAGCAGAGAGTTTAAAATAAGCAGTAATGCAAACTCAGTCAGAGACACAAATTTTCACTTGCAACTTGCTTTAACATGTTTAACGATGCATGAAATGTTGTCTAAAATAAAAATAATGATGATTTTTAGTGGCTGAGACTGTTTTTATCACTTTCTGTATTGGACCTTGAAAATTAGCTTTTCTCAGCCAGTAGAGAGGTCAAAATAAGCAGTAATGCAAACTCAGTCAGAGACACAGATTTTCACCTGCAACTTGCTTTAACATGTTAACCAATGCATGAAATGTTGTCTAAAATAAAAAGAATGATGATTTTTGGTGGCTGAGACTGTTTTTATCACTTTCTGTATTGGACCTTGAAAATGAGCTTTTCTCAGCCAGCAGAGAGGTCAAATCAAGCAGTAATGCAAACTCAGTCAGAGACACAGATTTTCACTTGCAACTTGCTTTAACATGTTTAACAGTGCATGAAATGTTGTCTAAAAAAAAATAATGATGATTTTTAGTGGCTGAGACTGTTTTTATTACTTTGTGTACTGGACCTTGAAAATGAGCTTTTCTCAGCCAGCAGAGAGGTCAAAATAAGCAGTAATGCAAACTCAGTCAGAGACACAGATTTTCACCTGCAACTTGCTTTAACATGTTTAACAGTACATGAAATGTTGTCTAAAATAAAAAGAATGATGATTTTTAGTGGCTGAGACTGTTTTTATCACTTTCTGTATTGGACCTTGAAAATGAGCTTTTCTCAGCCAGCAGAGAGGTCAAAATAAACAGTAATGCAAATTCAGTCAGAGACACAGATTTTCACATCCAACTTGCTTTAACATGTTTAACAATGCATGAAATGTTGTCTAAAATAAAAAGAATGATGTTTTTAGTGGCTGAGACTGTTTTTATTACTTTGTGTACTGGACCTTGAAAATGAGCTTTTCTTAGCCAGCAGAGAGGTCAAAATAAGCAGTAATGCAAACTCAGTCAGAGACACAGATTTTCACTTGCAACTTGCTTTAACATGTTTAACAGTGAATGAAATGTTATCTAAAATAAAAAGAATGATGATTTTTAGTGGCTGAGACTGTTTTTATCACTTTCTGTATTGGACCTTGAAAATGAGCTTTTCTCAGCCAGCAGAGAGGTCAAAATAAGCAGTAATGCAAACTCAGTCAGAGACACAGATTTTCACCTGCAACTTGCTTTAACATGTTTACCAATGCATGAAATGTTGTCTAAAATAAAAAGAATGATGATTTTTAGTGGCTGAGACTGTTTTTATCACTTTCTGTATTGGACCTTGAAAATGAGCTTTTCTCAGCCAGCAGAGAGGTCAAATCAAGCAGTAATGCAAACTCAGTCAGAGACACAGATTTTCACTTGCAACTTGCTTTAACATGTTTAACAGTGCATGAAATGTTGTCTAAAATAAAAAGTATGATGATTTTTAGTGGCTGAGACTGTTTTTATTACTTTCTGTATTTTACCTTGAAAATTAGCTTTTCCCAGCCAGTAGAGAGGTCAAATCAAGCAGTATTGCAAACTCAGTCAGAGACACAGATTTTCACTTGCAACTTGCTTTAACATGTTTAACAGTGCATGAAATGTTATCTAAAATAAAAAGAATGATGATTTTTAGTGGCTAAGACTGTTTATCTAAAATAAAAATAATGATGATTTTTAGTGCCTGAGACTGTTTTTATTACTTTGTGTACTGGACCTTAAAAATGAGCTTTTCTCAGCCAGCAGAGAGGTCAAAATAAGCAGTATTGCAAACGCAGTCAGAGACACAGATTTTCACTTGCAACTTGCTTTAACATGTTTAACAGTGCATGAAATGTTGTCTAAAATAAAAAGAATGATGTTTTTAGTGGCTGAGACTGTTTTTATTACTTTCTGTATTGGACCTTGAAAATAAGCTTTTCCCAACCAGCAGAGAGGTCAAATCAAGCAGTAATGCAAACTCAATTAGAGACACAGATTTTCACTTGCAACTTGCTTTAACATGTTTAACAGTACATGAAATGTTGTCTAAAATAAAAAGAATGATGATTTTAAGTGGCTGAGACTTTTTTTATAACTTTCTGTATTGGACCTTGAAAATGAGCTTTTCTCAGCCAGCAGAGAGGTCAAATCAAGCAGTAATGCAAACTCAGTCAGAGACACAGATTTTTACTTGCAACTTGCTTTAACATGTTTAACTGTGCATTAATTGTTATCTAAAATAAAAAGAATGATGATTTTTAGTGGCTGAGACTGTTTTTATTACTTTCTGTATTGGACCTTGAAAATGAGCTTTTCTCAGCCAGCAGAGAGGTCAAAATAAGCAGTAATGCAAACTCAGTCAGAGACAAAGATTTTCACTTGCAACTTGCTTTAACATGTTTAACAATGCATGAAATGTTGTCTAAAATAAAAATAATGATGGTTTTTAGTGGCTGAGAGTGTTTTTATCACTTTCTGTATTGGACCTTGAAAATGAGCTTTTCTCAGCCAGCAAAGAGATCAAAATAAGCAGTAATGCAAACTCAGTCAGAGACACAGATTTTCACTTGCAACTTGCTTTAACATGTTTAACAGTGCATGAAATGTTGTCTAAAATAAAAAGAATGATGATTTTTAGTGGCTGAGGCTGTTTTATTACTTTCTGTATTGGACCTTGAAAATGAGCTTTTCTCAGCCAGCAGAGAGGTCAAAATAAGCAGTAATGCAAACTCAGTCAGAGACACAGATTTTTACTTGCAACTTGCTTTAACATGTTTAACAGTGCATGAAATGTTATCTAAAATAAAAAGAAGGATGATTTTTAGTGGCTGAGACTGTTTTTATCACTTTCTGTATATGGACCTTGAAAATAAGATTTTCCCAGCCAGCAGAGAGGTCAAATTAAGCAGTAATGCAAACTCAGTCAGAGACACAGATTGTCTCTTGCAACTTGCTTTAACATGTTTAACAGTGCATGAAATGTTATCTAAAATAAAAAGAATGATGATTTTTAGTGGCTGAGACTGTTTTTATCACTTTCTGTATTGGACCTTGAAAATGAGCATTTCTCAGCCAGCAGAGAGTTTAAAATAAGCAGTAATGCAAACTCAGTCAGAGACACAAATTTTCACTTGCAACTTGCTTTAACATGTTTAACGATGCATGAAATGTTGTCTAAAATAAAAATAATGATGATTTTTAGTGGCTGAGACTGTTTTTATCACTTTCTGTATTGGACCTTGAAAATGAGCTTTTCTCAGCCAGCAGAGAGGTCAAATCAAGCAGTAATGCAAACTCAGTCAGAGACACAGATTTTCACTTGCAACTTGCTTTAACATGTTTAACAGTGCATGAAATGTTGTCTAAAATAAAAAGTATGATGATTTTTAGTGGCTGAGACTGTTTTTATTACTTTCTGTATTTTACCTTGAAAATTAGCTTTTCCCAGCCAGTAGAGAGGTCAAATCAAGCAGTATTGCAAACTCAGTCAGAGACACAGATTTTCACTTGCAACTTGCTTTAACATGTTTAACAGTGCATGAAATGTTATCTAAAATAAAAAGAATGATGATTTTTAGTGGCTAAGACTGTTTATCTAAAATAAAAATAATGATGATTTTTAGTGCCTGAGACTGTTTTTATTACTTTGTGTACTGGACCTTAAAAATGAGCTTTTCTCAGCCAGCAGAGAGGTCAAAATAAGCAGTATTGCAAACGCAGTCAGAGACACAGATTTTCACTTGCAACTTGCTTTAACATGTTTAACAGTGCATGAAATGTTGTCTAAAATAAAAAGAATGATGTTTTTAGTGGCTGAGACTGTTTTTATTACTTTCTGTATTGGACCTTGAAAATAAGCTTTTCCCAACCAGCAGAGAGGTCAAATCAAGCAGTAATGCAAACTCAATTAGAGACACAGATTTTCACTTGCAACTTGCTTTAACATGTTTAACAGTACATGAAATGTTGTCTAAAATAAAAAGAATGATGATTTTAAGTGGCTGAGACTTTTTTTATAACTTTCTGTATTGGACCTTGAAAATGAGCTTTTCTCAGCCAGCAGAGAGGTCAAATCAAGCAGTAATGCAAACTCAGTCAGAGACACAGATTTTTACTTGCAACTTGCTTTAACATGTTTAACTGTGCATTAATTGTTATCTAAAATAAAAAGAATGATGATTTTTAGTGGCTGAGACTGTTTTTATTACTTTCTGTATTGGACCTTGAAAATGAGCTTTTCTCAGCCAGCAGAGAGGTCAAAATAAGCAGTAATGCAAACTCAGTCAGAGACAAAGATTTTCACTTGCAACTTGCTTTAACATGTTTAACAATGCATGAAATGTTGTCTAAAATAAAAATAATGATGGTTTTTAGTGGCTGAGAGTGTTTTTATCACTTTCTGTATTGGACCTTGAAAATGAGCTTTTCTCAGCCAGCAAAGAGATCAAAATAAGCAGTAATGCAAACTCAGTCAGAGACACAGATTTTCACTTGCAACTTGCTTTAACATGTTTAACAGTGCATGAAATGTTGTCTAAAATAAAAAGAATGATGATTCTTAGTGGCTGAGGCTGTTTTATTACTTTCTGTATTGGACCTTGAAAATAAGCTTTTCCCAGCCAGCAGAGAGGTCAAATCAAGCAGTAATGCAAACACAGGCAGAGACACAGATTTTCACTTGCAACTTGCTTTAACGTGTTTAACAGTGCATGAAATGTTGTCTTAAATAAAAAGAATGATGATTTTTAGTGGCTGAGACTGTTTTTATCACTTTCTGTATTGGACCTTGAAAATGAGCTTTTCTCAGCCAGCAGAGAGGTCAAAATAAGCAGTAATGCAAACTCAGTCAGAGACACAGATTTTTACTTGCAACTTGCTTTAACATGTTTAACAGTGCATGAAATGTTATCTAAAATAAAAAGAAGGATGATTTTTAGTGGCTGAGACTGTTTTTATCACTTTCTGTATATGGACCTTGAAAATGAGATTTTCCCAGCCAGCAGAGAGGTCAAATTAAGCAGTAATGCAAACTCAGTCAGAGACACAGATTGTCTCTTGCAACTTGCTTTAACATGTTTGACAGTGCATGAAATGTTGTCTAAAATAAAAAGAATGATGATTTTTAGTGGCTGAGACTGTTTTTATCACTTTCTGTATTGGACCTTGAAAATGAGCATTTCTCAGCCAGCAGAGAGTTTAAAATAAGCAGTAATGCAAACTCAGTCAGAGACACAAATTTTCACTTGCAACTTGCTTTAACATGTTTAACGATGCATGAAATGTTGTCTAAAATAAAAATAATGATGATTTTTAGTGGCTGAGACTGTTTTTATCACTTTCTGTATTGGACCTTGAAAATGAGCTTTTCTCAGCCAGCAGAGAGGTCAAAATAAGCAGTAATGCAAACTCAGTCAGAGACACAGATTTTCACCTGCAACTTGCTTTAACATGTTAACCAATGCATGAAATGTTGTCTAAAATAAAAAGAATGATGATTTTTAGTGGCTGAGACTGTTTTTATCACTTTCTGTATTGGACCTTGAAAATGAGCTTTTCTCAGCCAGCAGAGAGGTCAAATCAAGCAGTAATGCAAACTCAGTCAGAGACACAGATTTTCACTTGCAACTTGCTTTAACATGTTTAACAGTGCATGAAATGTTGTCTAAAAAAAAATAATGATGATTTTTAGTGGCTGAGACTGTTTTTATTACTTTGTGTACTGGACCTTGAAAATGAGCTTTTCTTAGCCAGCAGAGAGGTCAAAATAAGCAGTAATGCAAACTCAGTCAGAGACACAGATTTTCACTTGCAACTTGCTTTAACATGTTTAACAGTGAATGAAATGTTATCTAAAATAAAAAGAATGATGATTTTTAGTGGCTGAGACTGTTTTTATAACTTTCTGTATTGGACCTTGAAAAATGAGCTTTTCTCAGCCAGCAGAGAGGTTAAAATAAGCAGTAATGCAAACTCAGTCAGAGACACAAATTTTCACTTGCAACTTGCTTTAACATATTTAACGATGCATGAAATGTTGTCTAAAATAAAAATAATGATGATTTTTAGTGACTGAGACTGTTTTTATCACTTTCTGTATTGGACCTTGAAAATGAGCTTTTCTCAGCCAGCAGAGAGGTCAAAATAAGCAGTAATGCAAACTCAGTCAGAGACACAGATTTTCACCTGCAACTTGCTTTAACATGTTTACCAATGCATGAAATGTTGTCTAAAATAAAAAGAATGATGATTTTTAGTGGCTGAGACTGTTTTTATCACTTTCTGTATTGGACCTTGAAAATGAGCTTTTCTCAGCCAGCAGAGAGGTCAAATCAAGCAGTAATGCAAACTCAGTCAGAGACACAGATTTTCACTTGCAACTTGCTTTAACATGTTTAACAGTGCATGAAATGTTGTCTAAAATAAAAAGTATGATGATTTTTAGTGGCTGAGACTGTTTTTATTACTTTCTGTATTTTACCTTGAAAATTAGCTTTTCCCAGCCAGTAGAGAGGTCAAATCAAGCAGTATTGCAAACTCAATCAGAGACACAGATTTTCACTTGCAACTTGCTTTAACATGTTTAACAGTGCATGAAATGTTATCTAAAATAAAAAGAATGATGATTTTTAGTGGCTAAGACTGTTTATCTAAAATAAAAATAATGATGATTTTTAGTGCCTGAGACTGTTTTTATTACTTTGTGTACTGGACCTTAAAAATGAGCTTTTCTCAGCCAGCAGAGAGGTCAAAATAAGCAGTATTGCAAACGCAGTCAGAGACACAGATTTTCACTTGCAACTTGCTTTAACATGTTTAACAGTGCATGAAATGTTGTCTAAAATAAAAAGAATGATGTTTTTAGTGGCTGAGACTGTTTTTATTACTTTCTGTATTGGACCTTGAAAATAAGCTTTTCCCAACCAGCAGAGAGGTCAAATCAAGCAGTAATGCAAACTCAATTAGAGACACAGATTTTCACTTGCAACTTGCTTTAACATGTTTAACAGTACATGAAATGTTGTCTAAAATAAAAAGAATGATGATTTTAAGTGGCTGAGACTTTTTTTTATAACTTTCTGTATTGGACCTTGAAAATGAGCTTTTCTCAGCCAGCAGAGAGGTCAAATCAAGCAGTAATGCAAACTCAGTCAGAGACACAGATTTTTACTTGCAACTTGCTTTAACATTTTTAACTGTGCATTAATTGTTATCTAAAATAAAAAGAATGATGATTTTTAGTGGCTGAGACTGTTTTTATTACTTTCTGTATTGGACCTTGAAAATGAGCTTTTCTCAGCCAGCAGAGAGGTCAAAATAAGCAGTAATGCAAACTCAGTCAGAGACAAAGATTTTCACTTGCAACTTGCTTTAACATGTTTAAAAATGCATGAAATGTTGTCTAAAATAAAAATAATGATGGTTTTTAGTGGCTGAGAGTGTTTTTATCACTTTCTGTATTGGACCTTGAAAATGAGCTTTTCTCAGCCAGCAAAGAGATCAAAATAAGCAGTAATGCAAACTCAGTCAGAGACACAGATTTTCACTTGCAACTTGCTTTAACATGTTTAACAGTGCATGAAATGTTGTCTAAAATAAAAAGAATGATGATTTTTAGTGGCTGAGGCTGTTTTATTACTTTCTGTATTGGACCTTGAAAATAAGCTTGTCCCAGCCAGCAGAGAGGTCAAATCAAGCAGTAATGCAAAAACAGGCAGAGACACAGATTTTCACTTGCAACTTGCTTTAACGTGTTTAACAGTGCATGAAATGTTGTCTAAAATAAAAAGAATGATGATTTTTATTGGCTGAGACTGTTTTTGTCACTTTATTTATTGGACCTTGAAAATGAGCTTTTCTCAGCCAGCAGAGAGGTCAAATCAAGCAGTAATGCAAACTCAATTAGAGACACAGATTTTCACTTGCAACTTGCTTTAACATGTTTAACAGTACATGAAATGTTGTCTAAAATAAAAATAATGATGATTTTAAGTGGCTGAGACTGTTTTTATAACTTTCTGTATTGGACCTTGAAAATGAGCTTTTCTCAGCCAGCAGAGAGGTCAAATCAAGCAGTAATGCAAACTCAGTCAGAGACACAGATTTTCACTTGCAACTTGCTTTAACGTGTTTAACAGTGCATGAAATGTTGTCTTAAATAAAAAGAATGATGATTTTTAGTGGCTGAGACTGTTTTTATCACTTTCTGTATTGGACCTTGAAAATGAGCTTTTCTCAGCCAGCAGAGAGGTCAAAATAAGCAGTAATGCAAACTCAGTCAGAGACACAGATTTTTACTTGCAACTTCCTTTAACATGTTTAACAGTGCATGAAATGTTGTCTAAAATAAAAAGAATGATGATTTTAAGTGGCTGAGACTGTTTTTATTACTTTCTGTATTGGACCTTGAAAATAAGCTTTTCCCAGCCAGCAGAGAGGTCAAATCAAGCAGTAATGCAAACTGAGTGAGAGACAAAGATTTTCACTTGCAACTTGCTTTACATGTTTAACAGTACATGAAATGTTGTCTAAAATAAAAAGAATGATGATTTTAAGTGGCTGAGACTGTTTTTATAACTTTCTGTATTGGACCTTGAAAATGAGCTTTTCTCAGCCAGCAGAGAGGTCAAATCAAGCAGTAATGCAAACTCAGTCAGAGACACAGATTTTTACTTGCAACTTGCTTTAACATGTTTAACTGTGCATGAATTGTTATCTAAAATAAAAAGAATGATGATTTTTAGTGGCTGAGAGTGTTTTTATCACTTTCTGTATTGGACCTTGAAAATGAGCTTTTCTCAGCCAGCAAAGAGATCAAAATAAGCAGTAATACAAACTCAGTCAGAGACACAGATTTTCACTTGCAACTTGCTTTAACATGTTTAACAGTGCATGAAATGTTGTCTAAAATAAAAAGAATGATGATTTTTAGTGGCTGAGGCTGTTTTATTACTTTCTGTATTGGACCTTGAAAATAAGCTTTTCCCAGCCAGCAGAGAGGTCAAATCAAGCAGTAATGCAAACCCAGGCAGAGACACAGATTTTCACTTGCAACTTGCTTTAACGTGTTTAACAGTGCATGAAATGTTGTCTAAAATAAAAAGAATGATGATTTTTAGTGGCTGAGACTGTTTTTATCACTTTCTGTATTGGACCTTGAAAATGAGCTTTTCTCAGCCAGCAGAGAGGTCAAAATAAGCAGTAATGCAAACTCAGTCAGAGACACAGATTTTTACTTGCAACTTGCTTTAACATGTTTAACAGTGCATGAAATGTTGTCTAAAATAAAAAGAATGATGATTTTAAGTGGCTGAGACTGTTTTTATTACTTTCTGTATTGGACCTTGAAAATAAGCTTTTCCCAGCCAGCAGAGAGGTCAAATCAAGCAGTAATGCAAACTGAGTGAGAGACAAAGATTTTCACTTGCAACTTGCTTTACATATTTAACAGTGCATGAAATGTTGTCTAAAATAAAAAGAATGATGATTTTTATTGGCTGAGACTGTTTTTATCACTTTCTTTATTGGACCTTGAAAATGAGCTTTTCTCAGCCAGCAGAGAGGTCAAATCAAGCAGTAATGCAAGCTCAGTTAGAGACACAGATTTTCACTTGCAACTTGCTTTAACATGTTTAACAGTACATGAAATGTTGTCTAAAATAAAAAGAATGATGATTTTAAGTGGCTGAGACTGTTTTTATAACTTTCTGTATTGGACCTTGAAAATGAGCTTTTCTCAGCCAGCAGAGAGGTCAAATCAAGCAGTAATGCAAACTCAGTCAGAGACACAGATTTTTACTTGCAACTTGCTTTAACATGTTTAACTGTGCATGAATTGTTATCTAAAATAAAAAGAATGATGATTTTTAGTGGCTGAGAGTGTTTTTATCACTTTCTGTATTGGACCTTGAAAATGAGCTTTTCTCAGCCAGCAAAGAGATCAAAATAAGCAGTAATACAAACTCAGTCAGAGACACAGATTTTCACTTGCAACTTGCTTTAACATGTTTAACAGTGCATGAAATGTTGTCTAAAATAAAAAGAATGATGATTTTTAGTGGCTGAGGCTGTTTTATTACTTTCTGTATTGGACCTTGAAAATAAGCTTTTCCCAGCCAGCAGAGAGGTCAAATCAAGCAGTAATGCAAACCCAGGCAGAGACACAGATTTTCACTTGCAACTTGCTTTAACGTGTTTAACAGTGCATGAAATGTTGTCTAAAATAAAAAGAATGATGATTTTTAGTGGCTGAGACTGTTTTTATCACTTTCTGGATTGGACCTTGAAAATGAGCTTTTCTCAGCCAGTAGAGAGGTCAAAATAAGCAGTAATGCAAACTCAGTCAGAGACAAAGATTTTCACTTGCAACTTGCTTTAACAAGTTTATCAGTGCATGAAATGTTGTCTAAAATAAAAAGAATGATGATTTTTAGTAGCTGAGACTTTTTATCACTTTCTGTACTGGACCTTGAAAATGAGCTATTCCCTGCCAGAAGAGAGGTCAAATCAAGCAGTAATGCAAACTCAGTCAGAGACACAGATTTTTACTTGCAACTTGCTTTAACACGTTTAACAGTGCATGAAATGTTATCTAAAATAAAAAAGAATGATGATTTTAGTGGCTGAGACTGTTTTTATTACTATCTGTATTGGACCTTGAAAATGAGCTTTTCCCAGCCAGCAGAGAGGTCAAATCAAGCAGTAATGCAAACTCAGTCAGAGACACAGATTTTCACTTGCAACTTGCTTTAACATGTTTAACAGTGCATGAAATGTTATCTAAAATAAAAAGAATGATGATTTTAAGTGGCTGAGAATGTTTTTATTACTTTCTGTATTGGACCTTGAAAATGAGCTTTTCTCAGCCAGCAGAGAGGTCAAAATAAGCAGTAATTCAAACTCAGTCAGAGACAAAGATTTTCACTTGCAACTTGCTTTAACATGTTTAACAATGCATGAAATGTTGTCTAAAATAAAAATAATGATGATTTTTAGTGGCTGAGAGTGTTTTTATCACTTTCTGTATTGGACCTTGAAAATGAGCTTTTCTCAGCCAGCAAAGAGATCAAAATAAGCAGTAATGCAAACTCAGTCAGAGACACAGATTTTCACTTGCAACTTGCTTTAACATGTTTAACAGTGCATGAAAAGTTGTCTAAAATAAAAAGAATGATGATTTTTAGTGGCTGAGGCTGTTTTATTACTTTCTGTATTGGACCTAGAAAATAAGCTTTTCCCAGCCAGCAGAGAGGTCTAATCAAGCAGTAATGCAAACTGAGTGAGAGACACAGATTTTCACTTGCAACTTGCTTTAACATGTTTAACAGTGCATGAAATGTTATCTAAAATAAAAAGAATGATGATTTTAAGTGGCTGAGACTGTTTTTATTACTTTCTGTATTTTACCTTAAAAATGAGCTTTTCCCAGCCAGCAGAGAGGTCAAATCAAGCAGTAATGCAAACTTAGTCAGAGACACAGATTTTTACTTGCAACTTGCTTTAACATGTTTAACTGTGCATGACTTGTTATCTAAAATAAAAAGAATGATGATTTTTAGTGGCTGAGACTGTTTTTATTACTTTCTGTATTGGACCTTGAAAATGAGCTTTTCTCAGCCAGCAGAGAGGTCAAAATAAGCAGTAATTCAAACTCAGTCAGAGACAAAGATTTTCACTTGCAACTTGCGTTAACATGTTTAACAATGCATGAAATGTTGTCTAAAATAAAAATAATGATGATTTTTAGTGGCTGAGAGTGTTTTTATCACTTTCTGTATTGGACCTTGAAAATGAGCTTTTCTCAGCCAGCAAAGAGATCAAAATAAGCAGTAATGCAAACTCAGTCAGAGACACAGATTTTCACTTGCAACTTGCTTTAACATGTTTAACAGTGCATGAAAAGTTGTCTAAAATAAAAAGAATGATGATTTTTAGTGGCTGAGGCTGTTTTATTACTTTCTGTATTGGACCTTGAAAATAAGCTTTTCCCAGCCAGCAGAGAGGTCAAATCAAGCAGTTATGCAAACACAGGCAGAGACACAGATTTTCACTTGCAACTTGCTTTAACGTGTTTAACAGTGCATGAAATGTTGTCTAAAATAAAAAGAATGATGATTTTTAGTGGCTGCGACTGTTTTTATCACTTTCTGGATTGGACCTTGAAAATGAGCTTTTCTCAGCCAGCAGAGAGGTCAAAATAAGCAGTAATGCAAACTCAGTCAGAGACAAAGATTTTCACTTGCAACTTGCTTTAACATGTTTATCAGTGCATGAAATGTTGTCTAAAATAAAAAGAATGATGATTTTTAGTAGCTGAGACTTTTTATCACTTTCTGTATTGGACCTTGAAAATGAGCTATTCCCTGCCAGCAGAGAGGTCAAAATAAGCAGTAATGCAAACTCAGTCAGAGACACAGATTTTCACTTGCAACTTGCTTTAACATGTTTAACAGTGCATGAAATGTTGTCTAAAATAAAAAGAATGATGTTTTTAGTGGCTGAGACTGTTTTTATTACTTTCTGTATTGGACCTTTAAAATAAGCTTTTCCCAGCCAGCAGAGAGGTCAAATCAAGCAGTAATGCAAACTGAGTGAGAGACAAAGATTTTCACTTGCAAATTGCTTTACATATTTAACAGTTCATGAAATGTTGTCTAAAATAAAAAGAATGATGATTTTTATTGGCTGAGACTGTTTTTATCACTTTCTTTATTGGACCTTGAAAATGAGCTTTTCTCAGCCAGCAGAGAGGTCAAATCAAGCAGTAATGCAAACTCAGTTAGAGACACAGATTTTCACTTGCAACTTGCTTTAACATGTTTAACAGTACATGAAATGTTGTCTAAAATAAAAAGAATGATGATTTTAAGTGGCTGAGACTGTTTTTATAACTTTCTGTATTGGACCTTGAAAATGAGCTTTTCTCAGCCAGCAAAGAGATCAAAATAAGCAGTAATGCAAACTCAGTTAGAGACACAGATTTTCACTTGCAACTTGCTTTAACATGTTTAACAGTGCATGAAATGTTGTCTAAAATAAAAAGAATGATGATTTTTAGTGGCTGAGGGTGTTTTATTACTTTCTGTATTGGACCTTGAAAATAAGCTTTTCCCAGCCAGCAGAGAGGTCAAATCAAGCAGTAATGCAAACACAGGCAGAGACACAGATTTTCACTTGCAACTTGCTTTAACGAGTTTACCAGTGCATGAAATGTTGTCTAAAATAAAAAGAATGATGATTTTTAGTGGCTGAGACTGTTTTTATCACTTTCTGTATTGGACCTTGAAAATGAGCTTTTCTCAGCCAGCAGAGAGGTCAAATCAAGCAGTAATGCAAACTCAGTCAGAGACACAGATTTTCACTTGCAACTTGCTTTAACATGTTTAACAGTGCATGAAATGTTGTCTTAAATAAAAATAATGATGACTTTTAGTGGCTGAGAATGTTTTTATTACTTTCTGTATTGGACCTTGAAAATGAGCTTTTCCCAGCCAGCAGAGAGGTCAAATCAAGCAGTAATGCAAACTCAGTCAGAGACACAGATTTTCACTTGCAACTTGCTTTAACATGTTTAACAGTGCATGAAATGTTATCTAAAATAAAAAGAATGATGATTTTAAGTGGCTGAGACTGTTTTTATTACTTTCTGTATTTTACCTTAAAAATTAGCTTTTCCCAGCCAGCAGAGAGGTCAAAACAAGCAGTAATGCAAACTCAGTCAGAGACACAGATTTTTACTTGCAACTTGCTTTAACGTGTTTACCAGTGCATGAAATGTTGTCTAAAATAAAAAGAATGATGATTTTTAGTGGCTGAGACTGTTTTTATCACTTTCTGTATTGGACCTTGAAAATGAGCTTTTCTCAGCCAGCAGAGAGGTCAAATCAAGCAGTAATGCAAACTCAGTTAGAGACACAGATTTTCACTTGCAACTTGCTTTAACATGTTTAACAGTACATGAAATGTTGTCTAAAATAAAAAGAATGATGATTTTAAGTGGCTGAGACTGTTTTTATAACTTTCTGTATTGGACCTTGAAAATGAGCTTTTCCCAGCCAGCAGAGAGGTCAAATCAAGCAGTAATGCAAACACAGGCAGAGACACAGATTTTCACTTGCAACTTGCTTTAACGTGTTAACCAGTGCATGAAATGTTGTCTAAAATAAAAAGAATGATGATTTTTAGTGGCTGAGACTGTTTTTATCACTTTCTGTATTGGACCTTGAAAATGAGCTTTTCTCAGCCAGCAGAGAGGTCAAAATGAACTGTAGTGCAAATTCAGTCAGAGACACAGATTTTCACATGCAACTTGCTTTAACATGTTTAACAATGCATGAAATGTTGTCTAAAATAAAAACAATGATGATTTTTAGTGGCTGAGACTGTTTTTATCACTTTCTGTATTGGACCTTGAAAATGAGCTTTTCTCAGCCAGCAGAGAGGTTAAAATAAGCAGTAATGCAAACTCAGTCAGAGACACAAATTTTCACTTGCAACTTGCTTTAACATGTTTAACGATGCATGAAATGTAATCTAAAATAAAAAGAATGATGATTTTTAGTGGCTGAGACTGTTTTTATCACTTTCTGTATTGGACCTTGAAAATGAGCTTTTCTCAGCCAGCAGAGAGGTCAAATCAAGCAGTAATGCAAACTCAGTTAGAGACACAGATTTTCACTTGCAACTTGCTTTAACATGTTTAACAGTACATGAAATGTTGTCTAAAATAAAAAGAATGATGATTTTAAGTGGCTGAGACTGTTTTTATAACTTTCTGTATTGGACCTTGAAAATGAGCTTTTCCCAGCCAGCAGAGAGGTCAAATCAAGCAGTAATGCAAACACAGGCAGAGACACAGATTTTCACTTGCAACTTGCTTTAACGTGTTTACCAGTGCATGAAATGTTGTCTAAAATAAAAAGAATGATGATTTTTAGTGGCTGAGACTGTTTTTATTACTTTGTGTACTGGACCTTGAAAATGAGCTTTTCTCAGCCAGCAGAGAGGTCAAAATAAGCAGTAATGCAAACTCAGTCAGAGACACAGATTTTCACTTGCAACTTGCTTTAACATGTTTAACAGTGCATGAAAAGTTGTCTAAAATAAAAAGAATGATGATCTTTAGTGGCTGAGGCTGTTTTATTACTTTCTGTATTGGACCTTGAAAATAAGCTTTTCCCAGCCAGCAGAGAGGTCAAATCAAGCAGTTATGCAAACACAGGCAGAGACACAGATTTTCACTTGCAACTTGCTTTAACGTGTTTAACAGTGCATGAAATGTTGTCTAAAATAAAAAGAATGATGATTTTTAGTGGCTGAGACTGTTTTTATCACTTTCTGGATTGGACCTTGAAAATGAGCTTTTCTCAGCCAGCAGAGAGGTCAAAATAAGCAGTAATGCAAACTCAGTCAGAGACAAAGATTTTCACTTGCAACTTGCTTTAACATGTTTATCAGTGCATGAAATGTTGTCTAAAATAAAAAGAATGATGATTTTTAGTAGCTGAGACTTTTTATCACTTTCTGTATTGTCCCTTGAAAATGAGCTATTCCCTGCCAGCAGAGAGGTCAAAATAAGCAGTAATGCAAACTCAGTCAGAGACACAGATTTTCACTTGCAACTTGCTTTAAAATGTTTAACAGTGCATGAAATGTTGTCTAAAATAAAAAGAATGATGTTTTTAGTGGCTGAAACTGTTTTTATTACTTTCTGTATTGGACCTTTAAAATAAGCTTTTCCCAGCCAGCAGAGAGGTCAAATCAAGCAGTAATGCAAACTGAGTGAGAGACAAAGATTTTCACTTGCAAATTGCTTTACATATTTAACAGTGCATGAAATGTTGTCTAAAATAAAAAGAATGATGATTTTTATTGGCTGAGACTGTTTTTATCACTTTCTTTATTGGACCTTGAAAATGAGCTTTTCTCAGCCAGCAGAGAGGTCAAATCAAGCAGTAATGCAAACTCAGTTAGAGACACAGATTTTCACTTGCAACTTGCTTTAACATGTTTAACAGTACATGAAATGTTGTCTAAAATAAAAAGAATGATGATTTTAAGTGGCTGAGACTGTTTTTATAACTTTCTGTATTGGACCTTGAAAATGAGCTTTTCTCAGCCAGCAAAGAGATCAAAATAAGCAGTAATGCAAACTCAGTCAGAGACACAGATTTTCACTTGCAACTTGCTTTAACATGTTTAACAGTGCATGAAATGTTGTCTAAAATAAAAAGAATGATGATTTTTAGTGGCTGAGGGTGTTTTATTACTTTCTGTATTGGACCTTGAAAATAAGCTTTTCCCAGCCAGCAGAGAGGTCAAATCAAGCAGTAATGCAAACACAGGCAGAGACACAGATTTTCACTTGCAACTTGCTTTAACGTGTTTACCAGTGCATGAAATGTTGTCTAAAATAAAAAGAATGATGATTTTTAGTGGCTGAGACTGTTTTTATCACTTTCTGTATTGGACCTTGAAAATGAGCTTTTCTCAGCCAGCAGAGAGGTCAAATCAAGCAGTAATGCAAACTCAGTCAGAGACACAGATTTTCACTTGCAACTTGCTTTAACATGTTTAACAGTGCATGAAATGTTGTCTTAAATAAAAATAATGATGACTTTTAGTGGCTGATAATGTTTTTATTACTTTCTGTATTGGACCTTGAAAATGAGCTTTTCCCAGCCAGCAGAGAGGTCAAATCAAGCAGTAATGCAAACTCAGTCAGAGACACAGATTTTCACTTGCAACTTGCTTTAACATGTTTAACAGTGCATGAAATGTTATCTAAAATAAAAAGAATGATGATTTTAAGTGGCTGAGACTGTTTTTATTACTTTCTGTATTTTACCTTAAAAATGAGCTTTTCCCAGCCAGCAGAGAGGTCAAGTCAAGCAGTAATGCAAACTCAGTCAGAGACACAGATTTTTACTTGCAACTTGCTTTAACGTGTTTACCAGTGCATGAAATGTTGTCTAAAATAAAAAGAATGATGATTTTTAGTGGCTGAGACTGTTTTTATCACTTTCTGTATTGGACCTTGAAAATGAGCTTTTCTCAGCCAGCAGAGAGGTCAAATCAAGCAGTAATGCAAACTCAGTTAGAGACACAGATTTTCACTTGCAACTTGCTTTAACATGTTTAACAGTACATGAAATGTTGTCTAAAATAAAAAGAATGATGATTTTAAGTGGCTGAGACTGTTTTTATAACTTTCTGTATTGGACCTTGAAAATGAGCTTTTCCCAGCCAGCAGAGAGGTCAAATCAAGCAGTAATGCAAACTCAGTCAGAGACACAGATTTTTACTTGCAACTTGCTTTAACACGTTTAACAGTGCATGAAATGTTATCTAAAATAAAAAAGAATGATGATTTTAGTGGCTGAGACTGTTTTTATCACTATCTGTATTGGACCTTGAAAATGAGCTTTTCTCAGCCAGCAGAGAGGTCAAATCAAGCAGTAATGCAAACTCAGTCAGAGACACAGATTTTCACTTGCAACTTGCTTTAACATGTTTAACAGTGCATGAAATGTTGTCTTAAATAAAAATAATGATGACTTTTAGTGGCTGAGAATGTTTTTATTACTTTCTGTATTGGACCTTGAAAATGAGCTTTCCCCAGCCAGCAGAGAGGTCAAATCAAGCAGTAATGCAAACTCAGTCAGAGACACAGATTTTCACTTGCAACTTGCTTTAACATGTTTAACAGTGCATGAAATGTTATCTAAAATAAAAAGAATGATGATTTTAAGTGGCTGAGACTGTTTTTATTACTTTCTGTATTTTACCTTAAAAATGAGCTTTTCCCAGCCAGCAGAGAGGTCAAATCAAGCAGTAATGCAAACTTAGTCAGAGACACAGATTTTTACTTGCAACTTGCTTTAACATGTTTAACTGTGCATGACTTGTTATCTAAAATAAAAAGAATGATGATTTTTAGTGGCTGAGACTGTTTTTATTACTTTCTGTATTGGACCTTGAAAATGAGCTTTTCTCAGCCAGCAGAGAGGTCAAAATAAGCAGTAATTCAAACTCAGTCAGAGACAAAGATTTTCACTTGCAACTTGCGTTAACATGTTTAACAATGCATGAAATGTTGTCTAAAATAAAAATAATGATGATTTTTAGTGGCTGAGAGTGTTTTTATCACTTTCTGTATTGGACCTTGAAAATGAGCTTTTCTCAGCCAGCAAAGAGATCAAAATAAGCAGTAATGCAAACTCAGTCAGAGACACAGATTTTCACTTGCAACTTGCTTTAACATGTTTAACAGTGCATGAAATGTTGTCTTAAATAAAAATAATGATGACTTTTAGTGGCTGATAATGTTTTTATTACTTTCTGTATTGGACCTTGAAAATGAGCTTTTCCCAGCCAGCAGAGAGGTCAAATCAAGCAGTAATGCAAACTCAGTCAGAGACACAGATTTTCACTTGCAACTTGCTTTAACATGTTTAACAGTGCATGAAATGTTATCTAAAATAAAAAGAATGATGATTTTAAGTGGCTGAGACTGTTTTTATTACTTTCTGTATTTTACCTTAAAAATGAGCTTTTCCCAGCCAGCAGAGAGGTCAAGTCAAGCAGTAATGCAAACTCAGTCAGAGACACAGATTTTTACTTGCAACTTGCTTTAACGTGTTTACCAGTGCATGAAATGTTGTCTAAAATAAAAAGAATGATGATTTTTAGTGGCTGAGACTGTTTTTATCACTTTCTGTATTGGACCTTGAAAATGAGCTTTTCTCAGCCAGCAGAGAGGTCAAATCAAGCAGTAATGCAAACTCAGTTAGAGACACAGATTTTCACTTGCAACTTGCTTTAACATGTTTAACAGTACATGAAATGTTGTCTAAAATAAAAAGAATGATGATTTTAAGTGGCTGAGACTGTTTTTATAACTTTCTGTATTGGACCTTGAAAATGAGCTTTTCCCAGCCAGCAGAGAGGTCAAATCAAGCAGTAATGCAAACTCAGTCAGAGACACAGATTTTTACTTGCAACTTGCTTTAACACGTTTAACAGTGCATGAAATGTTATCTAAAATAAAAAAGAATGATGATTTTAGTGGCTGAGACTGTTTTTATCACTATCTGTATTGGACCTTGAAAATGAGCTTTTCTCAGCCAGCAGAGAGGTCAAATCAAGCAGTAATGCAAACTCAGTCAGAGACACAGATTTTCACTTGCAACTTGCTTTAACATGTTTAACAGTGCATGAAATGTTGTCTTAAATAAAAATAATGATGACTTTTAGTGGCTGAGAATGTTTTTATTACTTTCTGTATTGGACCTTGAAAATGAGCTTTCCCCAGCCAGCAGAGAGGTCAAATCAAGCAGTAATGCAAACTCAGTCAGAGACACAGATTTTCACTTGCAACTTGCTTTAACATGTTTAACAGTGCATGAAATGTTATCTAAAATAAAAAGAATGATGATTTTAAGTGGCTGAGACTGTTTTTATTACTTTCTGTATTTTACCTTAAAAATGAGCTTTTCCCAGCCAGCAGAGAGGTCAAATCAAGCAGTAATGCAAACTTAGTCAGAGACACAGATTTTTACTTGCAACTTGCTTTAACATGTTTAACTGTGCATGACTTGTTATCTAAAATAAAAAGAATGATGATTTTTAGTGGCTGAGACTGTTTTTATTACTTTCTGTATTGGACCTTGAAAATGAGCTTTTCTCAGCCAGCAGAGAGGTCAAAATAAGCAGTAATTCAAACTCAGTCAGAGACAAAGATTTTCACTTGCAACTTGCGTTAACATGTTTAACAATGCATGAAATGTTGTCTAAAATAAAAATAATGATGATTTTTAGTGGCTGAGAGTGTTTTTATCACTTTCTGTATTGGACCTTGAAAATGAGCTTTTCTCAGCCAGCAAAGAGATCAAAATAAGCAGTAATGCAAACTCAGTCAGAGACACAGATTTTCACTTGCAACTTGCTTTAACATGTTTAACAGTGCATGAAAAGTTGTCTAAAATAAAAAGAATGATGATTTTTAGTGGCTGAGGCTGTTTTATTACTTTCTGTATTGGACCTTGAAAATAAGCTTTTCCCAGCCAGCAGAGAGGTCAAATCAAGCAGTTATGCAAACACAGGCAGAGACACAGATTTTCACTTGCAACTTGCTTTAACGTGTTTAACAGTGCATGAAATGTTGTCTAAAATAAAAAGAATGATGATTTTTAGTGGCTGAGACTGTTTTTATCACTTTATGGATTGGACCTTGAAAATGAGCTTTTCTCAGCCAGCAGAGAGGTCAAAATAAGCAGTAATGCAAACTCAGTCAGAGACAAAGATTTTCACTTGCAACTTGCTTTAACATGTTTATCAGTGCATGAAATGTTGTCTAAAATAAAAAGAATGATGATTTTTAGTAGCTGAGACTTTTTATCACTTTCTGTATTGGACCTTGAAAATGAGCTATTCCCTGCCAGCAGAGAGGTCAAAATAAGCAGTAATGCAAACTCAGTCAGAGACACAGATTTTCACTTGCAACTTGCTTTAACATGTTTAACAGTGCATGAAATGTTGTCTAAAATAAAAAGAATGATGTTTTTAGTGGCTGAGACTGTTTTTATTACTTTCTGTATTGGACCTTTAAAATAAGCTTTTCCCAGCCAGCAGAGAGGTCAAATCAAGCAGTAATGCAAACTGAGTGAGAGACAAAGATTTTCACTTGCAAATTGCTTTACATATTTAACAGTTCATGAAATGTTGTCTAAAATAAAAAGAATGATGATTTTTATTGGCTGAGACTGTTTTTATCACTTTCTTTATTGGACCTTGAAAATGAGCTTTTCTCAGCCAGCAGAGAGGTCAAATCAAGCAGTAATGCAAACTCAGTTAGAGACACAGATTTTCACTTGCAACTTGCTTTAACATGTTTAACAGTACATGAAATGTTGTCTAAAATAAAAAGAATGATGATTTTAAGTGGCTGAGACTGTTTTAATAACTTTCTGTATTGGACCTTGAAAATGAGCTTTTCTCAGATAGCAAAGATATCAAAATAAGCAGTAATGCAAACTCAGTTAGAGACACAGATTTTCACTTGCAACTTGCTTTAACATGTTTAACAGTGCATGAAATGTTGTCTAAAATAAAAAGAATGATGATTTTTAGTGGCTGAGGGTGTTTTATTACTTTCTGTATTGGACCTTGAAAATAAGCTTTTCCCAGCCAGCAGAGAGGTCAAATCAAGCAGTAATGCAAACTCAGTCAGAGACACAGATTTTCACTTGCAACTTGCTTTAACATGTTTAACAGTGCATGAAATGTTGTCTAAAATAAAAAGAATGATGTTTTTAGTGGCTGAGACTGTTTTTATTACTTTCTGTATTGGACCTTTAAAATAAGCTTTTCCCAGCCAGCAGAGAGGTCAAATCAAGCAGTAATGCAAACTGAGTGAGAGACAAAGATTTTCACTTGCAAATTGCTTTACATATTTAACAGTTCATGAAATGTTGTCTAAAATAAAAAGAATGATGATTTTTATTGGCTGAGACTGTTTTTATCACTTTCTTTATTGGACCTTGAAAATGAGCTTTTCTCAGCCAGCAGAGAGGTCAAATCAAGCAGTAATGCAAACTCAGTTAGAGACACAGATTTTCACTTGCAACTTGCTTTAACATGTTTAACAGTACATGAAATGTTGTCTAAAATAAAAAGAATGATGATTTTAAGTGGCTGAGACTGTTTTAATAACTTTCTGTATTGGACCTTGAAAATGAGCTTTTCTCAGATAGCAAAGATATCAAAATAAGCAGTAATGCAAACTCAGTTAGAGACACAGATTTTCACTTGCAACTTGCTTTAACATGTTTAACAGTGCATGAAATGTTGTCTAAAATAAAAAGAATGATGATTTTTAGTGGCTGAGGGTGTTTTATTACTTTCTGTATTGGACCTTGAAAATAAGCTTTTCCCAGCCAGCAGAGAGGTCAAATCAAGCAGTAATGCAAACACAGGCAGAGACACAGATTTTCACTTGCAACTTGCTTTAACGTGTTTACCAGTGCATGAAATGTTGTCTAAAATAAAAAGAATGATGATTTTTAGTGGCTGAGACTGTTTTTATCACTTTCTGTATTGGACCTTGAAAATGAGCTTTTCTCAGCCAGCAGAGAGGTCAAATCAAGCAGTAATGCAAACTCAGTCAGAGACACAGATTTTCACTTGCAACTTGCTTTAACATGTTTAACAGTGCATGAAATGTTGTCTTAAATAAAAATAATGATGACTTTTAGTGGCTGAGAATGTTTTTATTACTTTCTGTATTGGACCTTGAAAATGAGCTTTTCCCAGCCAGCAGAGAGGTCAAATCAAGCAGTAATGCAAACTCAGTCAGAGACACAGATTTTCACTTGCAACTTGCTTTAACATGTTTAACAGTGCATGAAATGTTATCTAAAATAAAAAGAATGATGATTTTAAGTGGCTGAGACTGTTTTTATTACTTTCTGTATTTTACCTTAAAAATTAGCTTTTCCCAGCCAGCAGAGAGGTCAAATCAAGCAGTAATGCAAACTCAGTCAGAGACACAGATTTTTACTTGCAACTTGCTTTAACGTGTTTACCAGTGCATGAAATGTTGTCTAAAATAAAAAGAATGATGATTTTTAGTGGCTGAGACTGTTTTTATCACTTTCTGTATTGGACCTTGAAAATGAGCTTTTCTCAGCCAGCAGAGAGGTCAAATCAAGCAGTAATGCAAACTCAGTTAGAGACACAGATTTTCACTTGCAACTTGCTTTAACATGTTTAACAGTACATGAAATGTTGTCTAAAATAAAAAGAATGATGATTTTAAGTGGCTGAGACTGTTTTTATAACTTTCTGTATTGGACCTTGAAAATGAGCTTTTCCCAGCCAGCAGAGAGGTCAAATCAAGCAGTAATGCAAACACAGGCAGAGACACAGATTTTCACTTGCAACTTGCTTTAACGTGTTAACCAGTGCATGAAATGTTGTCTAAAATAAAAAGAATGATGATTTTTAGTGGCTGAGACTGTTTTTATCACTTTCTGTATTGGACCTTGAAAATGAGCTTTTCTCAGCCAGCAGAGAGGTCAAAATGAACTGTAGTGCAAATTCAGTCAGAGACAAAGATTTTCACATGCAACTTGCTTTAACATGTTTAACAATGCATGAAATGTTGTCTAAAATAAAAACAATGATGATTTTTAGTGGCTGAGACTGTTTTTATCACTTTCTGTATTGGACCTTGAAAATGAGCTTTTCTCAGCCAGCAGAGAGTTTAAAATAAGCAGTAATGCAAACTCAGTCAGAGACACAAATTTTCACTTGCAACTTGCTTTAACATGTTTAACGATGCATGAAATGTTATCTAAAATAAAAAGAATGATGATTTTTAGTGGCTGAGACTGTTTTTATCACTTTCTGTATTGGACCTTGAAAATGAGCTTTTCTCAGCCAGCAGAGAGGTCAAATCAAGCAGTAATGCAAACTCAGCTAGAGACAGAGATTTTCACTTGCAACTTGCTTTAACATGTTTAACAGTACATGAAATGTTGTCTAAAATAAAAAGAATGATGATTTTAAGTGGCTGAGACTGTTTTTATAACTTTCTGTATTGGACCTTGAAAATGAGCTTTTCCCAGCCAGCAGAGAGGTCAAATCAAGCAGTAATGCAAACACAGGCAGAGACACAGATTTTCACTTGCAACTTGCTTTAACGTGTTTACCAGTGCATGAAATGTTGTCTAAAATAAAAAGAATGATGATTTTTAGTGGCTGAGACTGTTTTTATTACTTTGTGTACTGGACCTTGAAAATGAGCTTTTCTCAGCCAGCAGAGAGGTCAAAATAAGCAGTAATGCAAACTCAGTCAGAGACACAGATTTTCACTTGCAACTTGCTTTAACATGTTTAACAGTGCATGAAAAGTTGTCTAAAATAAAAAGAATGATGATTTTTAGTGGCTGAGGCTGTTTTATTACTTTCTGTATTGGACCTTGAAAATAAGCTTTTCCCAGCCAGCAGAGAGGTCAAATCAAGCAGTTATGCAAACACAGGCAGAGACACAGATTTTCACTTGCAACTTGCT
The DNA here is from genome assembly GCF_052040795.2 of Danio rerio. Taxonomy (NCBI): domain Eukaryota; kingdom Metazoa; phylum Chordata; class Actinopteri; order Cypriniformes; family Danionidae; genus Danio; species Danio rerio. The sequence goes on from NC_141029.1 coordinate 17,471,007, forward strand.
TTAACGTGTTTAACAGTGCATGAAATGTTGTCTAAAATAAAAAGAATGATGATTTTTAGTGGCTGAGACTGTTTTTATCACTTTCTGGATTGGACCTTGAAAATGAGCTTTTCTCAGCCAGCAGAGAGGTCAAAATAAGCAGTAATGCAAACTCAGTCAGAGACAAAGATTTTCACTTGCAACTTGCTTTAACATGTTTATCAGTGCATGAAATGTTGTCTAAAATAAAAAGAATGATGATTTTTAGTAGCTGAGACTTTTTATCACTTTCTGTATTGGACCTTGAAAATGAGCTATTCCCTGCCAGCAGAGAGGTCAAAATAAGCAGTAATGCAAACTCAGTCAGAGACACAGATTTTCACTTGCAACTTGCTTTAACATGTTTAACAGTGCATGAAATGTTGTCTAAAATGAAAAGAATGATGTTTTTAGTGGCTGAGACTGTTTTTATTACTTTCTGTATTGGACCTTTAAAATAAGCTTTTCCCAGCCAGCAGAGAGGTCAAATCAAGCAGTAATGCAAACTGAGTGAGAGACAAAGATTTTCACTTGCAAATTGCTTTACATATTTAACAGTGCATGAAATGTTGTCTAAAATAAAAATAATGATGATTTTTATTGGCTGAGACTGTTTTTATCACTTTCTTTATTGGACCTTGAAAATGAGCTTTTCTCAGCCAGCAGAGAGGTCAAATCAAGCAGTAATGCAAACTCAGTTAGAGACACAGATTTTCACTTGCAACTTGCTTTAACATGTTTAACAGTACATGAAATGTTGTCTAAAATAAAAAGAATGATGATTTTAAGTGGCTGAGACTGTTTTTATAACTTTCTGTATTGGACCTTGAAAATGAGCTTTTCCCAGCCAGCAGAGAGGTCAAATCAAGCAGTAATGCAAACTCAGTCAGAGACACAGATTTTTACTTGCAACTTGCTTTAACACGTTTAACAGTGCATGAAATGTTATCTAAAATAAAAAAGAATGATGATTTTAGTGGCTGAGACTGTTTTTATCACTATCTGTATTGGACCTTGAAAATGAGCTTTTCTCAGCCAGCAGAGAGGTCAAATCAAGCAGTAATGCAAACTCAGTCAGAGACACAGATTTTCACTTGCAACTTGCTTTAACATGTTTAACAGTGCATGAAATGTTGTCTTAAATAAAAATAATGATGACTTTTAGTGGCTGAGAATGTTTTTATTACTTTCTGTATTGGACCTTGAAAATGAGCTTTCCCCAGCCAGCAGAGAGGTCAAATCAAGCAGTAATGCAAACTCAGTCAGAGACACAGATTTTCACTTGCAACTTGCTTTAACATGTTTAACAGTGCATGAAATGTTATCTAAAATAAAAAGAATGATGATTTTAAGTGGCTGAGACTGTTTTTATTACTTTCTGTATTTTACCTTAAAAATGAGCTTTTCCCAGCCAGCAGAGAGGTCAAATCAAGCAGTAATGCAAACTTAGTCAGAGACACAGATTTTTACTTGCAACTTGCTTTAACATGTTTAACTGTGCATGACTTGTTATCTAAAATAAAAAGAATGATGATTTTTAGTGGCTGAGACTGTTTTTATTACTTTCTGTATTGGACCTTGAAAATGAGCTTTTCTCAGCCAGCAGAGAGGTCAAAATAAGCAGTAATTCAAACTCAGTCAGAGACAAAGATTTTCACTTGCAACTTGCGTTAACATGTTTAACAATGCATGAAATGTTGTCTAAAATAAAAATAATGATGATTTTTAGTGGCTGAGAGTGTTTTTATCACTTTCTGTATTGGACCTTGAAAATGAGCTTTTCTCAGCCAGCAAAGAGATCAAAATAAGCAGTAATGCAAACTCAGTCAGAGACACAGATTTTCACTTGCAACTTGCTTTAACATGTTTAACAGTGCATGAAAAGTTGTCTAAAATAAAAAGAATGATGATTTTTAGTGGCTGAGGCTGTTTTATTACTTTCTGTATTGGACCTTGAAAATAAGCTTTTCCCAGCCAGCAGAGAGGTCAAATCAAGCAGTTATGCAAACACAGGCAGAGACACAGATTTTCACTTGCAACTTGCTTTACCGTGTTTAACAGTGCATGAAATGTTGTCTAAAATAAAAAGAATGATGATTTTTAGTGGCTGAGACTGTTTTTATCACTTTATGGATTGGACCTTGAAAATGAGCTTTTCTCAGCCAGCAGAGAGGTCAAAATAAGCAGTAATGCAAACTCAGTCAGAGACAAAGATTTTCACTTGCAACTTGCTTTAACATGTTTATCAGTGCATGAAATGTTGTCTAAAATAAAAAGAATGATGATTTTTAGTAGCTGAGACTTTTTATCACTTTCTGTATTGGACCTTGAAAATGAGCTATTCCCTGCCAGCAGAGAGGTCAAAATAAGCAGTAATGCAAACTCAGTCAGAGACACAGATTTTCACTTGCAACTTGCTTTAACATGTTTAACAGTGCATGAAATGTTGTCTAAAATAAAAAGAATGATGTTTTTAGTGGCTGAGACTGTTTTTATTACTTTCTGTATTGGACCTTTAAAATAAGCTTTTCCCAGCCAGCAGAGAGGTCAAATCAAGCAGTAATGCAAACTGAGTGAGAGACAAAGATTTTCACTTGCAAATTGCTTTACATATTTAACAGTTCATGAAATGTTGTCTAAAATAAAAAGAATGATGATTTTTATTGGCTGAGACTGTTTTTATCACTTTCTTTATTGGACCTTGAAAATGAGCTTTTCTCAGCCAGCAGAGAGGTCAAATCAAGCAGTAATGCAAACTCAGTTAGAGACACAGATTTTCACTTGCAACTTGCTTTAACATGTTTAACAGTACATGAAATGTTGTCTAAAATAAAAAGAATGATGATTTTAAGTGGCTGAGACTGTTTTAATAACTTTCTGTATTGGACCTTGAAAATGAGCTTTTCTCAGATAGCAAAGATATCAAAATAAGCAGTAATGCAAACTCAGTTAGAGACACAGATTTTCACTTGCAACTTGCTTTAACATGTTTAACAGTGCATGAAATGTTGTCTAAAATAAAAAGAATGATGATTTTTAGTGGCTGAGGGTGTTTTATTACTTTCTGTATTGGACCTTGAAAATAAGCTTTTCCCAGCCAGCAGAGAGGTCAAATCAAGCAGTAATGCAAACTCAGTCAGAGACACAGATTTTCACTTGCAACTTGCTTTAACATGTTTAACAGTGCATGAAATGTTGTCTAAAATAAAAAGAATGATGTTTTTAGTGGCTGAGACTGTTTTTATTACTTTCTGTATTGGACCTTTAAAATAAGCTTTTCCCAGCCAGCAGAGAGGTCAAATCAAGCAGTAATGCAAACTGAGTGAGAGACAAAGATTTTCACTTGCAAATTGCTTTACATATTTAACAGTTCATGAAATGTTGTCTAAAATAAAAAGAATGATGATTTTTATTGGCTGAGACTGTTTTTATCACTTTCTTTATTGGACCTTGAAAATGAGCTTTTCTCAGCCAGCAGAGAGGTCAAATCAAGCAGTAATGCAAACTCAGTTAGAGACACAGATTTTCACTTGCAACTTGCTTTAACATGTTTAACAGTACATGAAATGTTGTCTAAAATAAAAAGAATGATGATTTTAAGTGGCTGAGACTGTTTTAATAACTTTCTGTATTGGACCTTGAAAATGAGCTTTTCTCAGATAGCAAAGATATCAAAATAAGCAGTAATGCAAACTCAGTTAGAGACACAGATTTTCACTTGCAACTTGCTTTAACATGTTTAACAGTGCATGAAATGTTGTCTAAAATAAAAAGAATGATGATTTTTAGTGGCTGAGGGTGTTTTATTACTTTCTGTATTGGACCTTGAAAATAAGCTTTTCCCAGCCAGCAGAGAGGTCAAATCAAGCAGTAATGCAAACACAGGCAGAGACACAGATTTTCACTTGCAACTTGCTTTAACGTGTTTACCAGTGCATGAAATGTTGTCTAAAATAAAAAGAATGATGATTTTTAGTGGCTGAGACTGTTTTTATCACTTTCTGTATTGGACCTTGAAAATGAGCTTTTCTCAGCCAGCAGAGAGGTCAAATCAAGCAGTAATGCAAACTCAGTCAGAGACACAGATTTTCACTTGCAACTTGCTTTAACATGTTTAACAGTGCATGAAATGTTGTCTTAAATAAAAATAATGATGACTTTTAGTGGCTGAGAATGTTTTTATTACTTTCTGTATTGGACCTTGAAAATGAGCTTTTCCCAGCCAGCAGAGAGGTCAAATCAAGCAGTAATGCAAACTCAGTCAGAGACACAGATTTTCACTTGCAACTTGCTTTAACATGTTTAACAGTGCATGAAATGTTATCTAAAATAAAAAGAATGATGATTTTAAGTGGCTGAGACTGTTTTTATTACTTTCTGTATTTTACCTTAAAAATTAGCTTTTCCCAGCCAGCAGAGAGGTCAAATCAAGCAGTAATGCAAACTCAGTCAGAGACACAGATTTTTACTTGCAACTTGCTTTAACGTGTTTACCAGTGCATGAAATGTTGTCTAAAATAAAAAGAATGATGATTTTTAGTGGCTGAGACTGTTTTTATCACTTTCTGTATTGGACCTTGAAAATGAGCTTTTCTCAGCCAGCAGAGAGGTCAAATCAAGCAGTAATGCAAACTCAGTTAGAGACACAGATTTTCACTTGCAACTTGCTTTAACATGTTTAACAGTACATGAAATGTTGTCTAAAATAAAAAGAATGATGATTTTAAGTGGCTGAGACTGTTTTTATAACTTTCTGTATTGGACCTTGAAAATGAGCTTTTCCCAGCCAGCAGAGAGGTCAAATCAAGCAGTAATGCAAACACAGGCAGAGACACAGATTTTCACTTGCAACTTGCTTTAACGTGTTAACCAGTGCATGAAATGTTGTCTAAAATAAAAAGAATGATGATTTTTAGTGGCTGAGACTGTTTTTATCACTTTCTGTATTGGACCTTGAAAATGAGCTTTTCTCAGCCAGCAGAGAGGTCAAAATGAACTGTAGTGCAAATTCAGTCAGAGACAAAGATTTTCACATGCAACTTGCTTTAACATGTTTAACAATGCATGAAATGTTGTCTAAAATAAAAACAATGATGATTTTTAGTGGCTGAGACTGTTTTTATCACTTTCTGTATTGGACCTTGAAAATGAGCTTTTCTCAGCCAGCAGAGAGTTTAAAATAAGCAGTAATGCAAACTCAGTCAGAGACACAAATTTTCACTTGCAACTTGCTTTAACATGTTTAACGATGCATGAAATGTTATCTAAAATAAAAAGAATGATGATTTTTAGTGGCTGAGACTGTTTTTATCACTTTCTGTATTGGACCTTGAAAATGAGCTTTTCTCAGCCAGCAGAGAGGTCAAATCAAGCAGTAATGCAAACTCAGCTAGAGACAGAGATTTTCACTTGCAACTTGCTTTAACATGTTTAACAGTACATGAAATGTTGTCTAAAATAAAAAGAATGATGATTTTAAGTGGCTGAGACTGTTTTTATAACTTTCTGTATTGGACCTTGAAAATGAGCTTTTCCCAGCCAGCAGAGAGGTCAAATCAAGCAGTAATGCAAACACAGGCAGAGACACAGATTTTCACTTGCAACTTGCTTTAACGTGTTTACCAGTGCATGAAATGTTGTCTAAAATAAAAAGAATGATGATTTTTAGTGGCTGAGACTGTTTTTATTACTTTGTGTACTGGACCTTGAAAATGAGCTTTTCTCAGCCAGCAGAGAGGTCAAAATAAGCAGTAATGCAAACTCAGTCAGAGACACAGATTTTCACTTGCAACTTGCTTTAACATGTTTAACAGTGCATGAAAAGTTGTCTAAAATAAAAAGAATGATGATTTTTAGTGGCTGAGGCTGTTTTATTACTTTCTGTATTGGACCTTGAAAATAAGCTTTTCCCAGCCAGCAGAGAGGTCAAATCAAGCAGTTATGCAAACACAGGCAGAGACACAGATTTTCACTTGCAACTTGCTTTAACGTGTTTAACAGTGCATGAAATGTTGTCTAAAATAAAAAGAATGATGATTTTTAGTGGCTGAGACTGTTTTTATCACTTTCTGGATTGGACCTTGAAAATGAGCTTTTCTCAGCCAGCAGAGAGGTCAAAATAAGCAGTAATGCAAACTCAGTCAGAGACAAAGATTTTCACTTGCAACTTGCTTTAACATGTTTATCAGTGCATGAAATGTTGTCTAAAATAAAAAGAATGATGATTTTTAGTAGCTGAGACTTTTTATCACTTTCTGTATTGGACCTTGAAAATGAGCTATTCCCTGCCAGCAGAGAGGTCAAAATAAGCAGTAATGCAAACTCAGTCAGAGACACAGATTTTCACTTGCAACTTGCTTTAACATGTTTAACAGTGCATGAAATGTTGTCTAAAATGAAAAGAATGATGTTTTTAGTGGCTGAGACTGTTTTTATTACTTTCTGTATTGGACCTTTAAAATAAGCTTTTCCCAGCCAGCAGAGAGGTCAAATCAAGCAGTAATGCAAACTGAGTGAGAGACAAAGATTTTCACTTGCAAATTGCTTTACATATTTAACAGTGCATGAAATGTTGTCTAAAATAAAAATAATGATGATTTTTATTGGCTGAGACTGTTTTTATCACTTTCTTTATTGGACCTTGAAAATGAGCTTTTCTCAGCCAGCAGAGAGGTCAAATCAAGCAGTAATGCAAACTCAGTTAGAGACACAGATTTTCACTTGCAACTTGCTTTAACATGTTTAACAGTACATGAAATGTTGTCTAAAATAAAAAGAATGATGATTTTAAGTGGCTGAGACTGTTTTTATCACTTTCTGTATTGGACCTTGAAAATGAGCTTTTCTCAGCCAGCAAAGAGATCAAAATAAGCAGTAATGCAAACTCAGTCAGAGACACAGATTTTCACTTGCAACTTGCTTTAACATGTTTAACAGTGCATGAAATGTTGTCTAAAATAAAAAGAATGATGTTTTTAGTGGCTGAGACTGTTTTTATTACTTTCTGTATTGGACCTTTAAAATAAGCTTTTCCCAGCCAGCAGAGAGGTCAAATCAAGCAGTAATGCAAACTGAGTGAGAGACAAAGATTTTCACTTGCAAATTGCTTTACATATTTAACAGTGCATGAAATGTTGTCTTAAATAAAAATAATGATGACTTTTAGTGGCTGAGAATGTTTTTATTACTTTCTGTATTGGACCTTGAAAATGAGCTTTTCCCAGCCAGCAGAGAGGTCAAATCAAGCAGTAATGCAAACTCAGTCAGAGACACAGATTTTCACTTGCAACTTGCTTTAACATGTTTAACAGTGCATGAAATGTTGTCTAAAATAAAAAGAATGATGTTTTTAGTGGCTGAGACTGTTTTTATTACTTTCTGTATTGGACCTTTAAAATAAGCTTTTCCCAGCCAGCAGAGAGGTCAAATCAAGCAGTAATGCAAACTGAGTGAGAGACAAAGATTTTCACTTGCAAATTGCTTTACATATTTAACAGTGCATGAAATGTTGTCTTAAATAAAAATAATGATGACTTTTAGTGGCTGAGAATGTTTTTATTACTTTCTGTATTGGACCTTGAAAATGAGCTTTTCCCAGCCAGCAGAGAGGTCAAATCAAGCAGTAATGCAAACTCAGTCAGAGACACAGATTTTCACTTGCAACTTGCTTTAACATGTTTAACAGTGCATGAAATGTTATCTAAAATAAAAAGAATGATGATTTTAAGTGGCTGAGACTGTTTTTATTACTTTCTGTATTTTACCTTAAAAATTAGCTTTTCCCAGCCAGCAGAGAGGTCAAATCAAGCAGTAATGCAAACTCAGTCAGAGACACAGATTTTTACTTGCAACTTGCTTTAACGTGTTTACCAGTGCATGAAATGTTGTCTAAAATAAAAAGAATGATGATTTTTAGTGGCTGAGACTGTTTTTATCACTTTCTGTATTGGACCTTGAAAATGAGCTTTTCTCAGCCAGCAGAGAGGTCAAATCAAGCAGTAATGCAAACTCAGTTAGAGACACAGATTTTCACTTGCAACTTGCTTTAACATGTTTAACAGTACATGAAATGTTGTCTAAAATAAAAAGAATGATGATTTTAAGTGGCTGAGACTGTTTTTATAACTTTCTGTATTGGACCTTGAAAATGAGCTTTTCCCAGCCAGCAGAGAGGTCAAATCAAGCAGTAATGCAAACACAGGCAGAGACACAGATTTTCACTTGCAACTTGCTTTAACGTGTTAACCAGTGCATGAAATGTTGTCTAAAATAAAAAGAATGATGATTTTTAGTGGCTGAGACTGTTTTTATCACTTTCTGTATTGGACCTTGAAAATGAGCTTTTCTCAGCCAGCAGAGAGGTCAAAATGAACTGTAGTGCAAATTCAGTCAGAGACAAAGATTTTCACATGCAACTTGCTTTAACATGTTTAACAATGCATGAAATGTTGTCTAAAATAAAAACAATGATGATTTTTAGTGGCTGAGACTGTTTTTATCACTTTCTGTATTGGACCTTGAAAATGAGCTTTTCTCAGCCAGCAGAGAGGTTAAAATAAGCAGTAATGCAAACTCAGTCAGAGACACAAATTTTCACTTGCAACTTGCTTTAACATGTTTAACGATGCATGAAATGTTATCTAAAATAAAAAGAATGATGATTTTTAGTGGCTGAGACTGTTTTTATCACTTTCTGTATTGGACCTTGAAAATGAGCTTTTCTCAGCCAGCAGAGAGGTCAAATCAAGCAGTAATGCAAACTCAGTTAGAGACACAGATTTTCACTTGCAACTTGCTTTAACATGTTTAACAGTACATGAAATGTTGTCTAAAATAAAAAGAATGATGATTTTAAGTGGCTGAGACTGTTTTTATAACTTTCTGTATTGGACCTTGAAAATGAGCTTTTCCCAGCCAGCAGAGAGGTCAAATCAAGCAGTAATGCAAACACAGGCAGAGACACAGATTTTCACTTGCAACTTGCTTTAACGTGTTTACCAGTGCATGAAATGTTGTCTAAAATAAAAAGAATGATGATTTTTAGTGGCTGAGACTGTTTTTATTACTTTGTGTACTGGACCTTGAAAATGAGCTTTTCTCAGCCAGCAGAGAGGTCAAAATAAGCAGTAATGCAAACTCAGTCAGAGACACAGATTTTCACTTGCAACTTGCTTTAACATGTTTAACAGTGCATGAAAAGTTGTCTAAAATAAAAAGAATGATGATTTTTAGTGGCTGAGGCTGTTTTATTACTTTCTGTATTGGACCTTGAAAATAAGCTTTTCCCAGCCAGCAGAGAGGTCAAATCAAGCAGTTATGCAAACACAGGCAGAGACACAGATTTTCACTTGCAACTTGCTTTAACGTGTTTAACAGTGCATGAAATGTTGTCTAAAATAAAAAGAATGATGATTTTTAGTGGCTGAGACTGTTTTTATCACTTTCTGGATTGGACCTTGAAAATGAGCTTTTCTCAGCCAGCAGAGAGGTCAAAATAAGCAGTAATGCAAACTCAGTCAGAGACAAAGATTTTCACTTGCAACTTGCTTTAACATGTTTATCAGTGCATGAAATGTTGTCTAAAATAAAAAGAATGATGATTTTTAGTAGCTGAGACTTTTTATCACTTTCTGTATTGGACCTTGAAAATGAGCTATTCCCTGCCAGCAGAGAGGTCAAAATAAGCAGTAATGCAAACTCAGTCAGAGACACAGATTTTCACTTGCAACTTGCTTTAACATGTTTAACAGTGCATGAAATGTTGTCTAAAATAAAAAGAATGATGTTTTTAGTGGCTGAGACTGTTTTTATTACTTTCTGTATTGGACCTTTAAAATAAGCTTTTCCCAGCCAGCAGAGAGGTCAAATCAAGCAGTAATGCAAACTGAGTGAGAGACAAAGATTTTCACTTGCAAATTGCTTTACATATTTAACAGTGCATGAAATGTTGTCTAAAATAAAAATAATGATGATTTTTATTGGCTGAGACTGTTTTTATCACTTTCTTTATTGGACCTTGAAAATGAGCTTTTCTCAGCCAGCAGAGAGGTCAAATCAAGCAGTAATGCAAACTCAGTTAGAGACACAGATTTTCACTTGCAACTTGCTTTAACATGTTTAACAGTACATGAAATGTTGTCTAAAATAAAAAGAATGATGATTTTAAGTGGCTGAGACTGTTTTTATAACTTTCTGTATTGGACCTTGAAAATGAGCTTTTCTCAGCCAGCAAAGAGATCAAAATAAGCAGTAATGCAAACTCAGTCAGAGACACAGATTTTCACTTGCAACTTGCTTTAACATGTTTAACAGTGCATGAAATGTTGTCTAAAATAAAAAGAATGATGATTTTTAGTGGCTGAGGGTGTTTTATTACTTTCTGTATTGGACCTTGAAAATAAGCTTTTCCCAGCCAGCAGAGAGGTCAAATCAAGCAGTAATGCAAACACAGGCAGAGACACAGATTTTCACTTGCAACTTGCTTTAACGTGTTTACCAGTGCATGAAATGTTGTCTAAAATAAAAAGAATGATGATTTTTAGTGGCTGAGACTGTTTTTATCACTTTCTGTATTGGACCTTGAAAATGAGCTTTTCTCAGCCAGCAGAGAGGTCAAATCAAGCAGTAATGCAAACTCAGTCAGAGACACAGATTTTCACTTGCAACTTGCTTTAACATGTTTAACAGTGCATGAAATGTTGTCTTAAATAAAAATAATGATGACTTTTAGTGGCTGAGAATGTTTTTATTACTTTCTGTATTGGACCTTGAAAATGAGCTTTTCCCAGCCAGCAGAGAGGTCAAATCAAGCAGTAATGCAAACTCAGTCAGAGACACAGATTTTCACTTGCAACTTGCTTTAACATGTTTAACAGTGCATGAAATGTTATCTAAAATAAAAAGAATGATGATTTTAAGTGGCTGAGACTGTTTTTATTACTTTCTGTATTTTACCTTAAAAATTAGCTTTTCCCAGCCAGCAGAGAGGTCAAATCAAGCAGTAATGCAAACTCAGTCAGAGACACAGATTTTTACTTGCAACTTGCTTTAACGTGTTTACCAGTGCATGAAATGTTGTCTAAAATAAAAAGAATGATGATTTTTAGTGGCTGAGACTGTTTTTATCACTTTCTGTATTGGACCTTGAAAATGAGCTTTTCTCAGCCAGCAGAGAGGTCAAATCAAGCAGTAATGCAAACTCAGTTAGAGACACAGATTTTCACTTGCAACTTGCTTTAACATGTTTAACAGTACATGAAATGTTGTCTAAAATAAAAAGAATGATGATTTTAAGTGGCTGAGACTGTTTTTATAACTTTCTGTATTGGACCTTGAAAATGAGCTTTTCCCAGCCAGCAGAGAGGTCAAATCAAGCAGTAATGCAAACACAGGCAGAGACACAGATTTTCACTTGCAACTTGCTTTAACGTGTTTACCAGTGCATGAAATGTTGTCTAAAATAAAAAGAATGATGATTTTTAGTGGCTGAGACTGTTTTTATCACTTTCTGTATTGGACCTTGAAAATGAGCTTTTTTCAGCCAGCAGAGAGGTCAAAATGAACTGTAGTGCAAATTCAGTCAGAGACACAGATTTTCACATGCAACTTGCTTTAACATGTTTAACAATGCATGAAATGTTGTCTAAAATAAAAACAATGATGATTTTTAGTGGCTGAGATTGTTTTTATCACTTTCTGTATTGGACCTTGAAAATGAGCTTTTCTCAGCCAGCAGAGAGGTTAAAATAAGCAGTAATGCAAACTCAGTCAGAGACACAAATTTTCACTTGCAACTTGCTTTAACATGTTTAACGATGCATGAAATGTTATCTAAAATAAAAAGAATGATGATTTTTAGTGGCTGAGACTGTTTTTATCACTTTCTGTATTGGACCTTGAAAATGAGCTTTTCTCAGCCAGCAGAGAGGTCAAATCAAGCAGTAATGCAAACTCAGTTAGAGACACAGATTTTCACTTGCAACTTGCTTTAACATGTTTAACAGTACATGAAATGTTGTCTAAAATAAAAAGAATGATGATTTTTAGTGGCTGAGACTGTTTTTATCACTTTCTGTATTGGACCTTGAAAATGAGCTTTTCTCAGCCAGCAGAGAGGTCAAAATGAACTGTAGTGCAAATTCAGTCAGAGACACAGATTTTCACATGCAACTTGCTTTAACATGTTTAACAATGCATGAAATGTTGTCTAAAATCAAAACAATGATGATATTTAGTGGCTGAGACTGTTTTTATCACTTTCTGTATTGGACCTTGAAAATGAGCTTTTCTCAGCCAGCAGAGAGGTTAAAATAAGCAGTAATGCAAACTCAGTCAGAGACACAAATTTTCACTTGCAACTTGCTTTAACATGTTTAACGATGCATGAAATGTTATCTAAAATAAAAAGAATGATGATTTTTAGTGGCTGAGACTGTTTTTATCACTTTCTGTATTGGACCTTGAAAATGAGCTTTTCTCAGCCAGCAGAGAGGTCAAATCAAGCAGTAATGCAAACTCAGTTAGAGACACAGATTTTCACTTGCAACTTGCTTTAACATGTTTAACAGTACATGAAATGTTGTCTAAAATAAAAAGAATGATGATTTTAAGTGGCTGAGACTGTTTTTATAACTTTCTGTATTGGACCTTGAAAATGAGCTTTTCCCAGCCAGCAGAGAGGTCAAACCAAGCAGTAATGCAAACACAGGCAGAGACACAGATTTTCACTTGCAACTTGCTTTAACGTGTTTACCAGTGCATGAAATGTTGTCTAAAATAAAAAGAATGATGATTTTTAGTGGCTGAGACTGTTTTTATCACTTTCTGTATTGGACCTTGAAAATGAGCTTTTCTCAGCCAGCAGAGAGGTCAAAATGAACTGTAGTGCAAATTCAGTCAGAGACACAGATTTTCACATGCAACTTGCTTTAACATGTTTAACAATGCATGAAATGTTGTCTAAAATAAAAAAGAATGATGATTTTTAGTGGCTGAGAGTGTTTTTATCACTTTCTGTATTGGACCTTGAAAATGAGCTTTTCTCAGCCAGCAAAGAGATCAAAATAAGCAGTAATGCAAACACAGGCAGAGACACAGATTTTCACTTGCAACTTGCTTTAACGTGTTTAACAGTGCATGAAATGTTGTCCAAAATAAAAAGAATGATGATTTTTAGTGGCTGAGACTGTTTTTATCACTTTCTGGATTGGACCTTGAAAATGAGCTTTTCTCAGCCAGCAGAGAGGTCAAAATAAGCAGTAATGCAAACTCAGTCAGAGACAAAGATTTTCACTTGCAACTTGCTTTAACATGTTTATCAGTGCATGAAATGTTGTCTAAAATAAAAAGAATGATGATTTTTAGTAGCTGAGACTTTTTATCACTTTCTGTATTGGACCTTGAAAATGAGCTATTCCCTGCCAGCAGAGAGGTCAAATCAAGCAGTAATGCAAACTCAGTCAGAGACACAGATTTTTACTTGCAACTTGCTTTAACACGTTTAACAGTGCATGAAATGTTATCTAAAATAAAAAAGAATGATGATTTTTAGTGGCTGAGACTGTTTTTATTACTTTGTGTACTGGACCTTGAAAATGAGCTTTTCTCAGCCAGCAGAGAGGTCAAAATAAGCAGTAATGCAAACTCAGTCAGAGACACAGATTTTAACTTGCAACTTGCTTTAACATTTTTAACAGTGCATGAAATGTTATCTAAAATAAAAAGAATGATAATTTTTAGTGGCTGAGACTGTTTTTATTACTTTGTGTACTGGACCTTGAAAATGAGCTTTTCTTAGCCAGCAGAGAGGTCAAAATAAGCAGTAATGCAAACTCAGTCAGAGACACAGATTTTCACTTGCAACTTGCTTTAACATGTTTAACAGTGCATGAAATGTTATCTAAAATAAAAAGAAGGATGATTTTTAGTGGCTGAGACTGTTTTTATAACTTTCTGTATTGGACCTTGAAAATGAGCTTTTCTCAGCCAGCAGAGAGGTCAAATCAAGCAGTAATGCAAACTCAGTTAGAGACACAGATTTTCACTTGCAACTTGCTTTAACATGTTTAACAGTACATGAAATGTTGTCCAAAATAAAAAGAATGATGATTTTAAGTGGCTGAGACTGTTTTTATAACTTTCTGTATTGGACCTTGAAAATGAGCTTTTCTCAGCCAGCAGAGAGGTCAAATAAAGCAGTAATGCAAACTCAGTCAGAGACACAGATTTTTACTTGCAACTTGCCTAAACATGTTTAACAGTGCATGAAATGTTATCTAAAATAAAAAAGAAGGATGATTTTTAGTGGCTGAGACTGTTTTTATCACTTTCTGTATTGGACCTTGAAAATGAGATTTTCCCAGCCAGCAGAGAGGTCAAATTAAGCCGTAATGCAAACTCAGTCAGAGACACAGATTGTCACTTGCAACTTGCTTTAACATGTTTATCAGTGCATGAAATGTTGTCTAAAATAAAAAGAATGATGATTTTTAGTAGCTGAGACTTTTTATCACTTTCTGTATTGGACCTTGAAAATGAGCTTTCTCAGCCAGCGGAGAGGTCAAAATAAGCAGTAATGCAAACTCAGTCAGAGACAAAGATTTTTACTTGCAACTTGCTTTAACATGTTTAACAATGCATGAAATGTTGTCTAAAATAAAAAAGAAGGATGATTTTTAGTGGCTGAGACTGTTTTTATCACTTTCTGTATTGGACCTTGAAAATGAGATTTTCCCAGCCAGCAGAGAGGTCAAAATAAGCAGTAATGCAAACTCAGTCAGAGTCACAAATTTTCACTTGCAACTTGCTTTAACATGTTTAACGATGCATGAAATGTTATCTAAAATAAAAAGAATGATAATTTTTAGTGGCTGAGACTGTTTTTATTACTTTGTGTACTGGACCTTGAAAATTAGCTTTTCTCAGCCAGCAGAGAGGTCAAAATAAGCAGTAATGCAAACTCAGTCAAAGACACAGATTGTCTCTTGCAACTTGCTTTAACATGTTTAACAGTACATGAAATGTTGTCTAAAATAAAAAGAATGATGATTTTTAGTGGCTGAGACTGTTTTTATCACTTTCTGTATTGGACTTTGAAAATGAGCTTTTCTCAGCCAGCAGAGAGGTCAAAATAAACTGTAGTGCAAATTCAGTCAGAGACACAGATTTTCACATGCAACTTGCTTTAACATGTTTAACAATGCATGAAATGTTGTCTAAAATAAAAACAATGAGGATTTTTAGTGGCTGAGACTGTTTTTATCACTTTCTGTATTGGACCTTGAAAATGAGCTTTCTCAGCCAGCGGAGAGGTCAAAATAAGCAGTAATGCAAACTTAGTCAGAGACAAAGATTTTTACTTGCAACTTGCTTTAACATGTTTAACAATGCATGAAATGTTGTCTAAAATAAAAATAATGATGATTTTTAGTGGCTGAGAGTGTTTTTATCACTTTCTGTATTGGACCTTGAAAATGAGCTCTTCTCAGCCAGCAAAGAGATCAAAATAAGCAGTAATGCAAACTCAGTCAGAGACACAGATTTTCACTTGCAACTTGCTTTAACATGTTTAACAGTGAATGAAATGTTGTCTAAAATAAAAAGAATGATGATTTTTAGTGGCTGAGACTGTTTTTATCACTTTCTGTATTGGACCTTGAAAATGAGATTTTCCCAGCCAGCAGAGAGGTCAAATTAAGCCGTAATGCAAACTCAGTCAGAGACACAGATTGTCACTTGCAACTTGCTTTAACATGTTTAACAGTACATAAAATGTTGTCTAAAATAAAAAGAATGATGATTTTCAGTGGCTGAGACTGTTTTTATCACTCTCTGTATTGGACTTTGAAAATGAGCTTTTCTCAGCCAGCAGAGAGGTCAAAATAAACTGTAGTGCAAATTCAGTCAGAGACACAGATTTTCACATGCAACTTGCTTTAACATGTTTAACAGTGCATGAAATGTTGTCTAAAATAAAAACAATGATGATTTTTAGTGGCTGAGACTGTTTTTATCACTTTCTGTATTGGACCTTGAAAATGAGCTTTTCTCAGCCAGCAGAGAGGTTAAAATAAGCAGTAATGCAAACTCAGTCAGAGACACAAATTTTCACTTGCAACTTGCTTTAACATGTTTAACGATGCATGAAATGTTATCTAAAATAAAAAGAATGATGATTTTTAGTGGCTGAGACTGTTTTTATTACTTTGTGTACTGGACCTTGAAAATGAGCTTTTCTCAGCCAGCAGAGAGGTCAAAATAAGCAGTAATGCAAACTCAGTCAGAGACACAGATTTTCACTTGCAACTTGCTTTAACATGTTTAACAGTGCATGAAATGTTATCTAAAATAAAAAGAATGATGATTTTTAGTGGCTGAGACTGTTTTTATCACTTTCTGTATTGGACCTTGAAAATGAGCTTTTCTCAGCCAGCAGAGAGGTTAAAATAAGCAGTAATGCAAACTCAGTCAGAGACACAAATTTTCACTTGCAACTTGCTTTAACATGTTTAACGATGCATGAATTGTT
This sequence comes from Danio rerio, assembly GCF_052040795.2. Lineage (NCBI taxonomy): Eukaryota > Metazoa > Chordata > Actinopteri > Cypriniformes > Danionidae > Danio > Danio rerio. The sequence continues at coordinate 17,487,550 of NC_141029.1, forward strand.
GTCTAAAATAAAAATAATGATGATTTTTAGTGGCTGAGACTGTTTTTATCACTTTCTGTATTGGACCTTGAAAATGAGCTTTTCTCAGCCAGCAGAGAGGTCAAAATAAGCAGTAATGCAAACTCAGTCAGAGACACAGATTTTCACCTGCAACTTGCTTTAACATGTTTACCAATGCATGAAATGTTGTCTAAAATAAAAAGAATGATGATTTTTAGTGGCTGAGACTGTTTTTATCACTTTCTGTATTGGACCTTGAAAATGAGCTTTTCTCAGCCAGCAGAGAGGTCAAAATAAACAGTAATGCAAATTCAGTCAGAGACACAGATTTTCACATCCAACTTGCTTTAACATGTTTAACAATGCATGAAATGTTGTCTAAAATAAAAAGAATGATGTTTTTAGTGGCTGAGACTGTTTTTATTACTTTGTGTACTGGACCTTGAAAATGAGCTTTTCTTAGCCAGCAGAGAGGTCAAAATAAGCAGTAATGCAAACTCAGTCAGAGACACAGATTTTCACTTGCAACTTGCTTTAACATGTTTAACAGTGCATGAAATGTTATCTAAAATAAAAAGTATGATGATTTTTAGTGGCTGAGACTGTTTTTATTACTTTCTGTATTTTACCTTGAAAATGAGCTTTTCCCAGCCAGTAGAGAGGTCAAACCAAGCAGTAATGCAAACTCAGTTAGAGACACAGATTTTCACTTGCAACTTGCTTTAACATGTTTAACAGTACATGAAATGTTGTCCAAAATAAAAAGAATGATGATTTTAAGTGGCTGAGACTGTTTTTATAACTTTCTGTATTGGACCTTGAAAATGAGCTTTTCTCAGCCAGCAGAGAGGTCAAATAAAGCAGTAATGCAAACTCAGTCAGAGACACAGATTTTTACTTGCAACTTGCCTAAACATGTTTAACAGTGCATGAAATGTTATCTAAAATAAAAAAGAAGGATGATTTTTAGTGGCTGAGACTGTTTTTATCACTTTCTGTATTGGACCTTGAAAATGAGATTTTCCCAGCCAGCAGAGAGGTCAAATTAAGCCGTAATGCAAACTCAGTCAGAGACACAGATTGTCACTTGCAACTTGCTTTAACATGTTTATCAGTGCATGAAATGTTGTCTAAAATAAAAAGAATGATGATTTTTAGTAGCTGAGACTTTTTATCACTTTCTGTATTGGACCTTGAAAATGAGCTTTCTCAGCCAGCGGAGAGGTCAAAATAAGCAGTAATGCAAACTCAGTCAGAGACAAAGATTTTTACTTGCAACTTGCTTTAACATGTTTAACAATGCATGAAATGTTGTCTAAAATAAAAAAGAAGGATGATTTTTAGTGGCTGAGACTGTTTTTATCACTTTCTGTATTGGACCTTGAAAATGAGATTTTCCCAGCCAGCAGAGAGGTCAAAATAAGCAGTAATGCAAACTCAGTCAGAGTCACAAATTTTCACTTGCAACTTGCTTTAACATGTTTAACGATGCATGAAATGTTATCTAAAATAAAAAGAATGATAATTTTTAGTGGCTGAGACTGTTTTTATTACTTTGTGTACTGGACCTTGAAAATTAGCTTTTCTCAGCCAGCAGAGAGGTCAAAATAAGCAGTAATGCAAACTCAGTCAAAGACACAGATTGTCTCTTGCAACTTGCTTTAACATGTTTAACAGTACATGAAATGTTGTCTAAAATAAAAAGAATGATGATTTTTAGTGGCTGAGACTGTTTTTATCACTTTCTGTATTGGACTTTGAAAATGAGCTTTTCTCAGCCAGCAGAGAGGTCAAAATAAACTGTAGTGCAAATTCAGTCAGAGACACAGATTTTCACATGCAACTTGCTTTAACATGTTTAACAATGCATGAAATGTTGTCTAAAATAAAAACAATGAGGATTTTTAGTGGCTGAGACTGTTTTTATCACTTTCTGTATTGGACCTTGAAAATGAGCTTTCTCAGCCAGCGGAGAGGTCAAAATAAGCAGTAATGCAAACTTAGTCAGAGACAAAGATTTTTACTTGCAACTTGCTTTAACATGTTTAACAATGCATGAAATGTTGTCTAAAATAAAAATAATGATGATTTTTAGTGGCTGAGAGTGTTTTTATCACTTTCTGTATTGGACCTTGAAAATGAGCTCTTCTCAGCCAGCAAAGAGATCAAAATAAGCAGTAATGCAAACTCAGTCAGAGACACAGATTTTCACTTGCAACTTGCTTTAACATGTTTAACAGTGAATGAAATGTTGTCTAAAATAAAAAGAATGATGATTTTTAGTGGCTGAGACTGTTTTTATCACTTTCTGTATTGGACCTTGAAAATGAGATTTTCCCAGCCAGCAGAGAGGTCAAATTAAGCCGTAATGCAAACTCAGTCAGAGACACAGATTGTCACTTGCAACTTGCTTTAACATGTTTAACAGTACATAAAATGTTGTCTAAAATAAAAAGAATGATGATTTTCAGTGGCTGAGACTGTTTTTATCACTCTCTGTATTGGACTTTGAAAATGAGCTTTTCTCAGCCAGCAGAGAGGTCAAAATAAACTGTAGTGCAAATTCAGTCAGAGACACAGATTTTCACATGCAACTTGCTTTAACATGTTTAACAATGCATGAAATGTTGTCTAAAATAAAAACAATGATGATTTTTAGTGGCTGAGACTGTTTTTATCACTTTCTGTATTGGACCTTGAAAATGAGCTTTTCTCAGCCAGCAGAGAGGTTAAAATAAGCAGTAATGCAAACTCAGTCAGAGACACAAATTTTCACTTGCAACTTGCTTTAACATGTTTAACGATGCATGAAATGTTATCTAAAATAAAAAGAATGATGATTTTTAGTGGCTGAGACTGTTTTTATTACTTTGTGTACTGGACCTTGAAAATGAGCTTTTCTCAGCCAGCAGAGAGGTCAAAATAAGCAGTAATGCAAACTCAGTCAGAGACACAGATTTTCACTTGCAACTTGCTTTAACATGTTTAACAGTGCATGAAATGTTATCTAAAATAAAAAGAATGATGATTTTTAGTGGCTGAGACTGTTTTTATCACTTTCTGTATTGGACCTTGAAAATGAGCTTTTCTCAGCCAGCAGAGAGGTTAAAATAAGCAGTAATGCAAACTCAGTCAGAGACACAAATTTTCACTTGCAACTTGCTTTAACATGTTTAACGATGCATGAATTGTTGTCTAAAATAAAAATAATGATGATTTTTAGTGGCTGAGACTGTTTTTATCACTTTCTGTATTGGACCTTGAAAATGAGCTTTTCTCAGCCAGCAGAGAGGTCAAAATAAGCAGTAATGCAAACTCAGTCAGAGACACAGATTTTCACCTGCAACTTGCTTTAACATGTTTACCAATGCATGAAATGTTGTCTAAAATAAAAAGAATGATGATTTTTAGTGGCTGAGACTGTTTTTATCACTTTCTGTATTGGACCTTGAAAATGAGCTTTTCTCAGCCAGCAGAGAGGTCAAAATAAACAGTAATGCAAATTCAGTCAGAGACACAGATTTTCACATCCAACTTGCTTTAACATGTTTAACAATGCATGAAATGTTGTCTAAAATAAAAAGAATGATGTTTTTAGTGGCTGAGACTGTTTTTATTACTTTGTGTACTGGACCTTGAAAATGAGCTTTTCTTAGCCAGCAGAGAGGTCAAAATAAGCAGTAATGCAAACTCAGTCAGAGACACAGATTTTCACTTGCAACTTGCTTTAACATGTTTAACAGTGCATGAAATGTTATCTAAAATAAAAAGTATGATGATTTTTAGTGGCTGAGACTGTTTTTATTACTTTCTGTATTTTACCTTGAAAATGAGCTTTTCCCAGCCAGTAGAGAGGTCAAACCAAGCAGTATTGCAAACTCAGTCAGAGACACAGATTTTCACTTGCAACTTGCTTTAACATGTTTAACAGTGCATGAAATGTTATCTAAAATAAAAAGAATGATGATTTTTAGTGGCTAAGACTGTTTATCTAAAATAAAAATAATGATGATTTTTAGTGCCTGAGACTGTTTTTTTTACTTTGTGTACTGGACCTTAAAAATGAGCTTTTCTCAGCCAGCAGAGAGGTCAAAATAAGCAGTATTGCAAACGCAGTCAGAGACACAGATTTTCACTTGCAACTTGCTTTAACATGTTTAACAGTGCATGAAATGTTGTCTAAAATAAAAAGAATGATGTTTTTAGTGGCTGAGACTGTTTTTATTACTTTCTGTATTGGACCTTGAAAATAAGCTTTTCCCAACCAGCAGAGAGGTCAAATCAAGCAGTAATGCAAACTGAGTGAGAGACAAAGATTTTCACTTGCAACTTGCTTTACATATTTAACAGTGCATGAAATGTTGTCTAAAATAAAAAGAATGATGATTTTTATTGGCTGAGACTGTTTTTGTCACTTTCTTTATTGGACCTTGAAAATGAGCTTTTCTCAGCCAGCAGAGAGGTCAAATCAAGCAGTAATGCAAACTCAATTAGAGACACAGATTTTCACTTGCAACTTGCTTTAACATGTTTAACAGTACATGAAATGTTGTCTAAAATAAAAAGAATGATGATTTTAAGTGGCTGAGACTGTTTTTATAACTTTCTGTATTGGACCTTGAAAATGAGCTTTTCTCAGCCAGCAGAGAGGTCAAATCAAGCAGTAATGCAAACTCAGTCAGAGACACAGATTTTTACTTGCAACTTGCTTTAACATGTTTAACTGTGCATGAATTGTTATCTAAAATAAAAAGAATGATGATTTTTAGTGGCTGAGACTGTTTTTATTACTTTCTGTATTGGACCTTGAAAATGAGCTTTTCTCAGCCAGCAGAGAGGTCAAAATAAGCAGTAATGCAAACTCAGTCAGAGACAAAGATTTTCACTTGCAACTTGCTTTAACATGTTTAACAATGCATGAAATGTTGTCTAAAATAAAAATAATGATGTTTTTTTGTGGCTGAGAGTGTTTTTATCACTTTCTGTATTGGACCTTGAAAATGAGCTTTTCTCAGCCAGCAAAGAGATCAAAATAAGCAGTAATGCAAAGTCAGTCAGAGACACAGATTTTCACTTGCAACTTGCTTTAACATGTTTAACAGTGCATGAAATGTTGTCTAAAATAAAAAGAATGATGATTTTTAGTGGCTGAGGCTGTTTTATTACTTTCTGTATTGGACCTTGAAAATAAGCTTTTCCCAGCCAGCAGAGAGGTCAAATCAAGCAGTAATGCAAACACAGGAAGAGACACAGATTTTCACTTGCAACTTGCCTTAACATGTTTAACAGTGCATGAAATGTTGTCTTAAATAAAAAGAATGATGATTTTTAGTGGCTGAGACTGTTTTTATCACTTTCTGGATTGGACCTTGAAAATGAGCTTTTCTCAGCCAGCAGAGAGGTCAAATCAAGCAGTAATGCAAACTCAGTCAGAGACAAAGATTTTCACTTGCAACTTGCTTTAACATGTTTATCAGTGCATGAAATGTTGTCTAAAATAAAAAGAATGATGATTTTTAGTAGCTGAGACTTTTTATCACTTTCTGTATTGGACCTTGAAAATAAGCTATTCCCTGCCAGCAGAGAGGTCAAAATAAGCAGTAATGCAAACTCAGTCAGAGACACAGATTTTCACTTGCAACTTGCTTTAACATGTTTAACAGTGCATGAAATGTTGTCTAAAATAAAAAGAATGATGTTTTTAGTGGCTGAGACTGTTTTTATTACTTTCTGTATTGGACCTTGAAAATAAGCTTTTCCCAGCCAGCAGAGAGGTCAAATCAAGCAGTAATGCAAACTGAGTGAGAGACTAAGATTTTCACTTGCAATTTGCTTTACATATTTAACAGTGCATGAAATGTTGTCTAAAATAAAAAGAATGATGATTTTTATTGGCTGAGACTGTTTTTATCACTTTCTTTATTGGACCTTGAAAATGAGCTTTTCTCAGCCAGCAGAGAGGTCAAATCAAGCAGTAATGCAAACTCAGTTAGAGACACAGATTTTCACTTGCAACTTGCTTTAACATGTTTAACAGTACATGAAATGTTGTCTAAAATAAAAAGAATGATGATTTTAAGTGGCTGAGACTGTTTTTATAACTTTCTGTATTGGACCTTGAAAATGAGCTTTTCTCAGCCAGCAGAGAGGTCAAATCAAGCATTAATGCAAACTCAGTCAGAGACACAGATTTTTACTTGCAACTTGCTTTAACATGTTTAACTGTGCATGAATTGTTATCTAAAATAAAAAGAATGATGATTTTTAGTGGCTGAGACTGTTTTTATTACTTTCTGTATTGGACCTTGAAAATGAGCTTTTCTCAGCCAGCAGAGAGGTCAAAATAAGCAGTAATGCAAACTCAGTCAGAGACAAAGATTTTCACTTGCAACTTACTTTTTTTATATGTTTAACAATGCAAGAAATGTTGTCTAAAAAAATAATGATGATTTTTAGTGGCTGAGAGTGTTTTTATCACTTTCTGTATTGGACCTTGAAAATGAGCTTTTCTCAGCCAGCAAAGAGATCAAAATAAGCAGTAATACAAACTCAGTCAGAGACACAGATTTTCACTTGCAACTTGCTTTAACATGTTTAACAGTGCATGAAATGTTGTCTAAAATAAAAAGAATGATGATTTTTAGTGGCTGAGGCTGTTTTATTACTTTCTGTATTGGACCTTGAAAATAAGCTTTTCCCAGCCAGCAGAGAGGTCAAATCAAGCAGTAATGCAAACACAGGCAGAGACACAGATTTTCACTTGCAACTTGCTTTAACGTGTTTAACAGTGCATGAAATGTTGTCTAAAATAAAAAGAATGATGATTTTTAGTGGCTGAGACTGTTTTTATCACTTTCTGTATTGGACCTTGAAAATGAGCTTTTCTCAGCCAGCAGAGAGGTCAAAATAAGCAGTAATGCAAACTTAGTCAGAGACAAAGATTTTCACTTGCAACTTGCTTTAACAAGTTTATCAGTGCATGAAATATTTGTCTAAAATAAAAAGAATGATGATCTTTAGTAGCTGAGACTTTTTATCACTTTCTGTGTTGGACCTTGAAAATGAGCTATTCCCTGCCAGCAGAGAGGTCAAATCAAGCAGTAATGCAAACTCAGTCAGAGACACAGATTTTTACTTGCAACTTGCTTTAACACGTTTAACAGTGCATGAAATGTTATCTAAAATAAAAAAGAATGATGATTTTAGTGGCTGAGACTGTTTTTATCACTATCTGTATTGGACCTTGAAAATGAGCTTTTCTCAGCCAGCAGAGAGGTCAAATCAAGCAGTAATGCAAACTCAGTCAGAGACAAAGATTTTCACTTGCAACTTGCTTTAACATGTTTATCAGTGCATGAAATGTTGTCTAAAATAAAAAGAATGATGATTTTTAGTAGCTGAGACTTTTTATCACTTTCTGTATTGGACCTTGAAAATGAGCTTTTCTCAGCCAGCAGAGAGGTTAAAATAAGCAGTAATGCAAACTCAGTCAGAGACACAAATTTTCACTTGCAACTTGCTTTAACATGTTTACCGATGCATGAATTGTTGTCTAAAATAAAAATAATGATGATTTTTAGTGGCTGAGACTGTTTTTATCACTTTCTGTATTGGACCTTGAAAATGAGCTTTTCTCAGCCAGCAGAGAGGTCAAAATAAGCAGTAATGCAAACTCAGTCAGAGACACAGATTTTCACCTGCAACTTGCTTTAACATGTTTACCAATGCATGAAATGTTGTCTAAAATAAAAAGAATGATGATTTTTAGTGGCTGAGACTGTTTTTATCACTTTCTGTATTGGACCTTGAAAATGAGCTTTTCTCAGCCAGCAGAGAGGTCAAAATAAACAGTAATGCAAATTCAGTCAGAGACACAGATTTTCACATCCAACTTGCTTTAACATGTTTAACAATGCATGAAATGTTGTCTAAAATAAAAAGAATGATGTTTTTAGTGGCTGAGACTGTTTTTATTACTTTGTGTACTGGACCTTGAAAATGAGCTTTTCTTAGCCAGCAGAGAGGTCAAAATAAGCAGTAATGCAAACTCAGTCAGAGACACAGATTTTCACTTGCAACTTGCTTTAACATGTTTAACAGTGCATGAAATGTTATCTAAAATAAAAAGTATGATGATTTTTAGTGGCTGAGACTGTTTTTATTACTTTCTGTATTTTACCTTGAAAATGAGCTTTTCCCAGCCAGTAGAGAGGTCAAACCAAGCAGTATTGCAAACTCAGTCAGAGACACAGATTTTCACTTGCAACTTGCTTTAACATGTTTAACAGTGCATGAAATGTTATCTAAAATAAAAAGAATGATGATTTTTAGTGGCTAAGACTGTTTATCTAAAATAAAAATAATGATGATTTTTAGTGCCTGAGACTGTTTTTTTTACTTTGTGTACTGGACCTTAAAAATGAGCTTTTCTCAGCCAGCAGAGAGGTCAAAATAAGCAGTATTGCAAACGCAGTCAGAGACACAGATTTTCACTTGCAACTTGCTTTAACATGTTTAACAGTGCATGAAATGTTGTCTAAAATAAAAAGAATGATGTTTTTAGTGGCTGAGACTGTTTTTATTACTTTCTGTATTGGACCTTGAAAATAAGCTTTTCCCAACCAGCAGAGAGGTCAAATCAAGCAGTAATGCAAACTGAGTGAGAGACAAAGATTTTCACTTGCAACTTGCTTTACATATTTAACAGTGCATGAAATGTTGTCTAAAATAAAAAGAATGATGATTTTTATTGGCTGAGACTGTTTTTGTCACTTTCTTTATTGGACCTTGAAAATGAGCTTTTCTCAGCCAGCAGAGAGGTCAAATCAAGCAGTAATGCAAACTCAATTAGAGACACAGATTTTCACTTGCAACTTGCTTTAACATGTTTAACAGTACATGAAATGTTGTCTAAAATAAAAAGAATGATGATTTTAAGTGGCTGAGACTGTTTTTATAACTTTCTGTATTGGACCTTGAAAATGAGCTTTTCTCAGCCAGCAGAGAGGTCAAATCAAGCAGTAATGCAAACTCAGTCAGAGACACAGATTTTTACTTGCAACTTGCTTTAACATGTTTAACTGTGCATGAATTGTTATCTAAAATAAAAAGAATGATGTTTTTAGTGGCTGAGACTGTTTTTATTACTTTCTGTATTGGACCTTGAAAATGAGCTTTTCTCAGCCAGCAGAGAGGTCAAAATAAGCAGTAATGCAAACTCAGTCAGAGACAAAGATTTTCACTTGCAACTTGCTTTAACATGTTTAACAATGCATGAAATGTTGTCTAAAATAAAAATAATGATGTTTTTTTGTGGCTGAGAGTGTTTTTATCACTTTCTGTATTGGACCTTGAAAATGAGCTTTTCTCAGCCAGCAAAGAGATCAAAATAAGCAGTAATGCAAACTCAGTCAGAGACACAGATTTTCACTTGCAACTTGCTTTAACATGTTTAACAGTGCATGAAATGTTGTCTAAAATAAAAAGAATGATGATTTTTAGTGGCTGAGGCTGTTTTATTACTTTCTGTATTGGACCTTGAAAATAAGCTTTTCCCAGCCAGCAGAGAGGTCAAATCAAGCAGTAATGCAAACACAGGAAGAGACACAGATTTTCACTTGCAACTTGCTTTAACATGTTTAACAGTGCATGAAATGTTGTCTAAAATAAAAAGAATGATGATTTTTAGTGGCTGAGGCTGTTTTATTACTTTCTGTATTGGACCTTGAAAATAAGCTTTTCCCAGCCAGCAGAGAGGTCAAATCAAGCAGTAATGCAAACACAGGAAGAGACACATATTTTCACTTGCAACTTGCTTTAACATGTTTAACAGTGCATGAAATGTTGTCTAAAATAAAAAGAATGATGTTTTTAGTGGCTGAGACTGTTTTTATTACTTTCTGTATTGGACCTTGAAAATAAGCTTTTCCCAGCCAGCAGAGAGGTCAAATCAAGCAGTAATGCAAACTGAGTGAGAGACTAAGATTTTCACTTGCAATTTGCTTTACATATTTAACAGTGCATGAAATGTTGTCTAAAATAAAAAGAATGATGATTTTTATTGGCTGAGACTGTTTTTATCACTTTCTTTATTGGACCTTGAAAATGAGCTTTTCTCAGCCAGCAGAGAGGTCAAATCAAGCAGTAATGCAAACTCAGTTAGATACACAGATTTTCACTTGCAACTTGCTTTAACATGTTTAACAGTACATGAAATGTTGTCTAAAATAAAAAGAATGATGATTTTAAGTGGCTGAGACTGTTTTTATAACTTTCTGTATTGGACCTTGAAAATGAGCTTTTCTCAGCCAGCAGAGAGGTCAAATCAAGCATTAATGCAAACTCAGTCAGAGACACAGATTTTTACTTGCAACTTGCTTTAACATGTTTAACTGTGCATGAATTGTTATCTAAAATAAAAAGAATGATGATTTTTAGTGGCTGAGACTGTTTTTATTACTTTCTGTATTGGACCTTGAAAATGAGCTTTTCTCAGCCAGCAGAGAGGTCAAAATAAGCAGTAATGCAAACTCAGTCAGAGACAAAGATTTTCACTTGCAACTTACTTTTTTTTATATGTTTAACAATGCAAGAAATGTTGTCTAAAAAAATAATGATGATTTTTAGTGGCTGAGAGTGTTTTTATCACTTTCTGTATTGGACCTTGAAAATGAGCTTTTCTCAGCCAGCAAAGAGATCAAAATAAGCAGTAATACAAACTCAGTCAGAGACACAGATTTTCACTTGCAACTTGCTTTAACATGTTTAACAGTGCATGAAATGTTGTCTAAAATAAAAAGAATGATGATTTTTAGTGGCTGAGGCTGTTTTATTACTTTCTGTATTGGACCTTGAAAATAAGCTTTTCCCAGCCAGCAGAGAGGTCAAATCAAGCAGTAATGCAAACACAGGCAGAGACACAGATTTTCACTTGCAACTTGCTTTAACGTGTTTAACAGTGCATGAAATGTTGTCTAAAATAAAAAGAATGATGATTTTTAGTGGCTGAGACTGTTTTTATCACTTTCTGTATTGGACCTTGAAAATGAGCTTTTCTCAGCCAGCAGAGAGGTCAAAATAAGCAGTAATGCAAACTTAGTCAGAGACAAAGATTTTCACTTGCAACTTGCTTTAACAAGTTTATCAGTGCATGAAATATTTGTCTAAAATAAAAAGAATGATGATCTTTAGTAGCTGAGACTTTTTATCACTTTGTGTTGGACCTTGAAAATGAGCTATTCCCTGCCAGCAGAGAGGTCAAATCAAGCAGTAATGCAAACTCAGTCAGAGACACAGATTTTTACTTGCAACTTGCTTTAACACGTTTAACAGTGCATGAAATGTTATCTAAAATAAAAAAGAATGATGATTTTAGTGGCTGAGACTGTTTTTATCACTATCTGTATTGGACCTTGAAAATGAGCTTTTCTCAGCCAGCAGAGAGGTCAAATCAAGCAGTAATGCAAACTCAGTCAGAGACAAAGATTTTCACTTGCAACTTGCTTTAACATGTTTATCAGTGCATGAAATGTTGTCTAAAATAAAAAGAATGATGATTTTTAGTAGCTGAGACTTTTTATCACTTTCTGTATTGGACTTTGAAAATAAGCTATTCCCTGCCAGCAGAGAGGTCAAAATAAGCAGTAATGCAAACTCAGTCAGAGACACAGATTTTCACTTGCAACTTGCTTTAACATGTTTAACAGTGCATGAAATGTTGTCTAAAATAAAAAGAATGATGTTTTTAGTGGCTGAGACTGTTTTTATTACTTTCTGTATTGGACCTTGAAAATAAGCTTTTCCCAGCCAGCAGAGAGGTCAAATCAAGCAGTAATGCAAACTGAGTGAGAGACTAAGATTTTCACTTGCAATTTGCTTTACATATTTAACAGTGCATGAAATGTTGTCTAAAATAAAAAGAATGATGATTTTTATTGGCTGAGACTGATTTTATCACTTTCTTTATTGGACCTTGAAAATGAGCTTTTCTCAGCCAGCAGAGAGGTCAAATCAAGCAGTAATGCAAACTCAGTTAGAGACACAGATTTTCACTTGCAACTTGCTTTAACATGTTTAACAGTACATGAAATGTTGTCCAAAATAAAAAGAATGATGATTTTAAGTGGCTGAGACTGTTTTTATAACTTTCTGTATTGGACCTTGAAAATGAGCTTTTCTCAGCCAGCAGAGAGGTCAAATCAAGCAATAATGCAAACTCAGTCAGAGACACAGATTTTTACTTGCAACTTGCTTTAACATGTTTAACTGTGCATGAATTGTTATCTAAAATAAAAAGAATGATGATTTTTAGTGGCTGAGACTGTTTTTATTACTTTCTGTATTGGACCTTGAAAATGAGCTTTTCTCAGCCAGCAGAGAGGTCAAAATAAGCAGTAATGCAAACTCAGTCAGAGACAAAGATTTTCACTTGCAACTTGCTTTTTTTATATGTTTAACAATGCAAGAAATGTTGTCTAAAAAAATAATGATGATTTTTAGTGGCTGAGAGTGTTTTTATCACTTTCTGTATTGGACCTTGAAAATGAGCTTTTCTCAGCCAGCAAAGAGATCAAAATAAGCAGTAATACAAACTCAGTCAGAGACACAGATTTTCACTTGCAACTTGCTTTAACATGTTTAACAGTGCATGAAATGTTGTCTAAAATAAAAAGAATGATGATTTTTAGTGGCTGAGGCTGTTTTATTACTTTCTGTATTGGACCTTGAAAATAAGCTTTTCCCAGCCAGCAGAGAGGTCAAATCAAGCAGTAATGCAAACACAGGCAGAGACACAGATTTTCACTTGCAACTTGCTTTAACGTGTTTAACAGTGCATGAAATGTTGTCTAAAATAAAAAGAATGATGATTTTTAGTGGCTGAGACTGTTTTTATCACTTTCTGGATTGGACCTTGAAAATGAGCTTTTCTCAGCCAGCAGAGAGGTCAAAATAAGCAGTAATGCAAACTTAGTCAGAGACAAAGATTTTCACTTGCAACTTGCTTTGACAAGTTTATCAGTGCATGAAATATTTGTCTAAAATAAAAAGAATGATGATCTTTAGTAGCTGAGACTTTTTATCACTTTCTGTGTTGGACCTTGAAAATGAGCTATTCCCTGCCAGCAGAGAGGTCAAATCAAGCAGTAATGCAAACTCAGTCAGAGACACAGATTTTTACTTGCAACTTGCTTTAACACGTTTAACAGTGCATGAAATGTTATCTAAAATAAAAAAGAATGATGATTTTAGTGGCTGAGACTGTTTTTATCACTATCTGTATTGGACCTTGAAAATGAGCTTTTCTCAGCCAGCAGAGAGGTCAAATCAAGCAGTAATGCAAACTCAGTCAGAGACACAGATTTTCACTTGCAACTTGCTTTAACATGTTTAACAGTGCATGAAATGTTATCTAAAATAAAAAGAATGATGATTTTTAGTGGCTGAGACTGTTTTTATCACTTTCTGTATTGGACCTTGAAAATGAGCTTTTCTCAGCCAGCAGAGAGGTTAAAATAAGCAGTAATGCAAACTCAGTCAGAGACACAAATTTTCACTTGCAACTTGCTTTAACATGTTTAACGATGCATGAATTGTTGTCTAAAATAAAAATAATGATGATTTTTAGTGGCTGAGACTGTTTTTATCACTTTCTGTATTGGACCTTGAAAATGAGCTTTTCTCAGCCAGCAGAGAGGTCAAAATAAGCAGTAATGCAAACTCAGTCAGAGACACAGATTTTCACCTGCAACTTGCTTTAACATGTTTACCAATGCATGAAATGTTGTCTAAAATAAAAAGAATGATGATTTTTAGTGGCTGAGACTGTTTTTATCACTTTCTGTATTGGACCTTGAAAATGAGCTTTTCTCAGCCAGCAGAGAGGTCAAAATAAACAGTAATGCAAATTCAGTCAGAGACACAGATTTTCACATCCAACTTGCTTTAACATGTTTAACAATGCATGAAATGTTGTCTAAAATAAAAAGAATGATGTTTTTAGTGGCTGAGACTGTTTTTATTACTTTGTGTACTGGACCTTGAAAATGAGCTTTTCTTAGCCAGCAGAGAGGTCAAAATAAGCAGTAATGCAAACTCAGTCAGAGACACAGATTTTCACTTGCAACTTGCTTTAACATGTTTAACAGTGCATGAAATGTTATCTAAAATAAAAAGTATGATGATTTTTAGTGGCTGAGACTGTTTTTATTACTTTCTGTATTTTACCTTGAAAATGAGCTTTTCCCAGCCAGTAGAGAGGTCAAACCAAGCAGTATTGCAAACTCAGTCAGAGACACAGATTTTCACTTGCAACTTGCTTTAACATGTTTAACAGTGCATGAAATGTTATCTAAAATAAAAAGAATGATGATTTTTAGTGGCTAAGACTGTTTATCTAAAATAAAAATAATGATGATTTTTAGTGCCTGAGACTGTTTTTTTTACTTTGTGTACTGGACCTTAAAAATGAGCTTTTCTCAGCCAGCAGAGAGGTCAAAATAAGCAGTATTGCAAACGCAGTCAGAGACACAGATTTTCACTTGCAACTTGCTTTAACATGTTTAACAGTGCATGAAATGTTGTCTAAAATAAAAAGAATGATGTTTTTAGTGGCTGAGACTGTTTTTATTACTTTCTGTATTGGACCTTGAAAATAAGCTTTTCCCAACCAGCAGAGAGGTCAAATCAAGCAGTAATGCAAACTGAGTGAGAGACAAAGATTTTCACTTGCAACTTGCTTTACATATTTAACAGTGCATGAAATGTTGTCTAAAATAAAAAGAATGATGATTTTTATTGGCTGAGACTGTTTTTGTCACTTTCTTTATTGGACCTTGAAAATGAGCTTTTCTCAGCCAGCAGAGAGGTCAAATCAAGCAGTAATGCAAACTCAATTAGAGACACAGATTTTCACTTGCAACTTGCTTTAACATGTTTAACAGTACATGAAATGTTGTCTAAAATAAAAAGAATGATGATTTTAAGTGGCTGAGACTGTTTTTATAACTTTCTGTATTGGACCTTGAAAATGAGCTTTTCTCAGCCAGCAGAGAGGTCAAATCAAGCAGTAATGCAAACTCAGTCAGAGACACAGATTTTTACTTGCAACTTGCTTTAACATGTTTAACTGTGCATGAATTGTTATCTAAAATAAAAAGAATGATGATTTTTAGTGGCTGAGACTGTTTTTATTACTTTCTGTATTGGACCTTGAAAATGAGCTTTTCTCAGCCAGCAGAGAGGTCAAAATAAGCAGTAATGCAAACTCAGTCAGAGACAAAGATTTTCACTTGCAACTTGCTTTAACATGTTTAACAATGCATGAAATGTTGTCTAAAATAAAAATAATGATGTTTTTTTGTGGCTGAGAGTGTTTTTATCACTTTCTGTATTGGACCTTGAAAATGAGCTTTTCTCAGCCAGCAAAGAGATCAAAATAAGCAGTAATGCAAACTCAGTCAGAGACACAGATTTTCACTTGCAACTTGCTTTAACATGTTTAACAGTGCATGAAATGTTGTCTAAAATAAAAAGAATGATGATTTTTAGTGGCTGAGGCTGTTTTATTACTTTCTGTATTGGACCTTGAAAATAAGCTTTTCCCAGCCAGCAGAGAGGTCAAATCAAGCAGTAATGCAAACACAGGAAGAGACACAGATTTTCACTTGCAACTTGCCTTAACATGTTTAACAGTGCATGAAATGTTGTCTTAAATAAAAAGAATGATGATTTTTAGTGGCTGAGACTGTTTTTATCACTTTCTGGATTGGACCTTGAAAATGAGCTTTTCTCAGCCAGCAGAGAGGTCAAATCAAGCAGTAATGCAAACTCAGTCAGAGACAAAGATTTTTACTTGCAACTTGCTTTAACATGTTTATCAGTGCATGAAATGTTGTCTAAAATAAAAAGAATGATGATTTTTAGTAGCTGAGACTTTTTATCACTTTCTGTATTGGACCTTGAAAATAAGCTATTCCCTGCCAGCAGAGAGGTGAAAATAAGCAGTAATGCAAACTCAGTCAGAGACACAGATTTTCACTTGCAACTTGCTTTAACATGTTTAACAGTGCATGAAATGTTGTCTAAAATAAAAAGAATGATGTTTTTAGTGGCTGAGACTGTTTTTATTACTTTCTGTATTGGACCTTGAAAATAAGCTTTTCCCAGCCAGCAGAGAGGTCAAATCAAGCAGTAATGCAAACTGAGTGAGAGACTAAGATTTTCACTTGCAATTTGCTTTACATATTTAACAGTGCATGAAATGTTGTCTAAAATAAAAAGAATGATGATTTTTATTGGCTGAGACTGTTTTTATCACTTTCTTTATTGGACCTTGAAAATGAGCTTTTCTCAGCCAGCAGAGAGGTCAAATCAAGCAGTAATGCAAACTCAGTTAGAGACACAGATTTTCACTTGCAACTTGCTTTAACATGTTTAACAGTACATGAAATGTTGTCTAAAATAAAAAGAATGATGATTTTAAGTGGCTGAGACTGTTTTTATAACTTTCTGTATTGGACCTTGAAAATGAGCTTTTCTCAGCCAGCAGAGAGGTCAAATCAAGCATTAATGCAAACTCAGTCAGAGACACAGATTTTTACTTGCAACTTGCTTTAACATGTTTAACTGTGCATGAATTGTTATCTAAAATAAAAAGAATGATGATTTTTAGTGGCTGAGACTGTTTTTATTACTTTCTGTATTGGACCTTGAAAATGAGCTTTTCTCAGCCAGCAGAGAGGTCAAAATAAGCAGTAATGCAAACTCAGTCAGAGACAAAGATTTTCACTTGCAACTTACTTTTTTTATATGTTTAACAATGCAAGAAATGTTGTCTAAAAAAATAATGATGATTTTTAGTGGCTGAGAGTGTTTTTATCACTTTCTGTATTGGACCTTGAAAATGAGCTTTTCTCAGCCAGCAAAGAGATCAAAATAAGCAGTAATACAAACTCAGTCAGAGACACAGATTTTCACTTGCAACTTGCTTTAACATGTTTAACAGTGCATGAAATGTTGTCTAAAATAAAAAGAATGATGATTTTTAGTGGCTGAGGCTGTTTTATTACTTTCTGTATTGGACCTTGAAAATAAGCTTTTCCCAGCCAGCAGAGAGGTCAAATCAAGCAGTAATGCAAACACAGGCAGAGACACAGATTTTCACTTGCAACTTGCTTTAACGTGTTTAACAGTGCATGAAATGTTGTCTAAAATAAAAAGAATGATGATTTTTAGTGGCTGAGACTGTTTTTATCACTTTCTGTATTGGACCTTGAAAATGAGCTTTTCTCAGCCAGCAGAGAGGTCAAAATAAGCAGTAATGCAAACTTAGTCAGAGACAAAGATTTTCACTTGCAACTTGCTTTAACAAGTTTATCAGTGCATGAAATATTTGTCTAAAATAAAAAGAATGATGATCTTTAGTAGCTGAGACTTTTTATCACTTTCTGTGTTGGACCTTGAAAATGAGCTATTCCCTGCCAGCAGAGAGGTCAAATCAAGCAGTAATGCAAACTCAGTCAGAGACACAGATTTTTACTTGCAACTTGCTTTAACACGTTTAACAGTGCATGAAATGTTATCTAAAATAAAAAAGAATGATGATTTTAGTGGCTGAGACTGTTTTTATCACTATCTGTATTGGACCTTGAAAATGAGCTTTTCTCAGCCAGCAGAGAGGTCAAATCAAGCAGTAATGCAAACTCAGTCAGAGACAAAGATTTTCACTTGCAACTTGCTTTAACATGTTTATCAGTGCATGAAATGTTGTCTAAAATAAAAAGAATGATGATTTTTAGTAGCTGAGACTTTTTATCACTTTCTGTATTGGACCTTGAAAATAAGCTATTCCCTGCCAGCAGAGAGGTCAAAATAAGCAGTAATGCAAACTCAGTCAGAGACACAGATTTTCACTTGCAACTTGCTTTAACATGTTTAACAGTGCATGAAATGTTGTCTAAAATAAAAAGAATGATGTTTTTAGTGGCTGAGACTGTTTTTATTACTTTCTGTATTGGACCTTGAAAATAAGCTTTTCCCAGCCAGCAGAGAGGTCAAATCAAGCAGTAATGCAAACTGAGTGAGAGACTAAGATTTTCACTTGCAATTTGCTTTACATATTTAACAGTGCATGAAATGTTGTCTAAAATAAAAAGAATGATGATTTTTATTGGCTGAGACTGATTTTATCACTTTCTTTATTGGACCTTGAAAATGAGCTTTTCTCAGCCAGCAGAGAGGTCAAATCAAGCAGTAATGCAAACTCAGTTAGAGACACAGATTTTCACTTGCAACTTGCTTTAACATGTTTAACAGTACATGAAATGTTGTCCAAAATAAAAAGAATGATGATTTTAAGTGGCTGAGACTGTTTTTATAACTTTCTGTATTGGACCTTGAAAATGAGCTTTTCTCAGCCAGCAGAGAGGTCAAATCAAGCATTAATGCAAACTCAGTCAGAGACACAGATTTTTACTTGCAACTTGCTTTAACATGTTTAACTGTGCATGAATTGTTATCTAAAATAAAAAGAATGATGATTTTTAGTGGCTAAGACTGTTTATCTAAAATAAAAATAATGATGATTTTTAGTGCCTGAGACTGTTTTTTTTACTTTGTGTACTGGACCTTAAAAATGAGCTTTTCTCAGCCAGCAGAGAGGTCAAAATAAGCAGTATTGCAAACGCAGTCAGAGACACAGATTTTCACTTGCAACTTGCTTTAACATGTTTAACAGTGCATGAAATGTTGTCTAAAATAAAAAGAATGATGTTTTTAGTGGCTGAGACTGTTTTTATTACTTTCTGTATTGGACCTTGAAAATAAGCTTTTCCCAACCAGCAGAGAGGTCAAATCAAGCAGTAATGCAAACTGAGTGAGAGACAAAGATTTTCACTTGCAACTTGCTTTACATATTTAACAGTGCATGAAATGTTGTCTAAAATAAAAAGAATGATGATTTTTATTGGCTGAGACTGTTTTTGTCACTTTCTTTATTGGACCTTGAAAATGAGCTTTTCTCAGCCAGCAGAGAGGTCAAATCAAGCAGTAATGCAAACTCAATTAGAGACACAGATTTTCACTTGCAACTTGCTTTAACATGTTTAACAGTACATGAAATGTTGTCTAAAATAAAAAGAATGATGATTTTAAGTGGCTGAGACTGTTTTTATAACTTTCTGTATTGGACCTTGAAAATGAGCTTTTCTCAGCCAGCAGAGAGGTCAAATCAAGCAGTAATGCAAACTCAGTCAGAGACACAGATTTTTACTTGCAACTTGCTTTAACATGTTTAACTGTGCATGAATTGTTATCTAAAATAAAAAGAATGATGATTTTTAGTGGCTGAGACTGTTTTTATTACTTTCTGTATTGGACCTTGAAAATGAGCTTTTCTCAGCCAGCAGAGAGGTCAAAATAAGCAGTAATGCAAACTCAGTCAGAGACAAAGATTTTCACTTGCAACTTGCTTTAACATGTTTAACAATGCATGAAATGTTGTCTAAAATAAAAATAATGATGTTTTTTTGTGGCTGAGAGTGTTTTTATCACTTTCTGTATTGGACCTTGAAAATGAGCTTTTCTCAGCCAGCAAAGAGATCAAAATAAGCAGTAATGCAAAGTCAGTCAGAGACACAGATTTTCACTTGCAACTTGCTTTAACATGTTTAACAGTGCATGAAATGTTGTCTAAAATAAAAAGAATGATGATTTTTAGTGGCTGAGGCTGTTTTATTACTTTCTGTATTGGACCTTGAAAATAAGCTTTTCCCAGCCAGCAGAGAGGTCAAATCAAGCAGTAATGCAAACACAGGAAGAGACACAGATTTTCACTTGCAACTTGCCTTAACATGTTTAACAGTGCATGAAATGTTGTCTTAAATAAAAAGAATGATGATTTTTAGTGGCTGAGACTGTTTTTATCACTTTCTGGATTGGACCTTGAAAATGAGCTTTTCTCAGCCAGCAGAGAGGTCAAATCAAGCAGTAATGCAAACTCAGTCAGAGACAAAGATTTTCACTTGCAACTTGCTTTAACATGTTTATCAGTGCATGAAATGTTGTCTAAAATAAAAAGAATGATGATTTTTAGTAGCTGAGACTTTTTATCACTTTCTGTATTGGACCTTGAAAATAAGCTATTCCCTGCCAGCAGAGAGGTCAAAATAAGCAGTAATGCAAACTCAGTCAGAGACACAGATTTTCACTTGCAACTTGCTTTAACATGTTTAACAGTGCATGAAATGTTGTCTAAAATAAAAAGAATGATGTTTTTAGTGGCTGAGACTGTTTTTATTACTTTCTGTATTGGACCTTGAAAATAAGCTTTTCCCAGCCAGCAGAGAGGTCAAATCAAGCAGTAATGCAAACTGAGTGAGAGACTAAGATTTTCACTTGCAATTTGCTTTACATATTTAACAGTGCATGAAATGTTGTCTAAAATAAAAAGAATGATGATTTTTATTGGCTGAGACTGTTTTTATCACTTTCTTTATTGGACCTTGAAAATGAGCTTTTCTCAGCCAGCAGAGAGGTCAAATCAAGCAGTAATGCAAACTCAGTTAGAGACACAGATTTTCACTTGCAACTTGCTTTAACATGTTTAACAGTACATGAAATGTTGTCTAAAATAAAAAGAATGATGATTTTAAGTGGCTGAGACTGTTTTTATAACTTTCTGTATTGGACCTTGAAAATGAGCTTTTCTCAGCCAGCAGAGAGGTCAAATCAAGCATTAATGCAAACTCAGTCAGAGACACAGATTTTTACTTGCAACTTGCTTTAACATGTTTAACTGTGCATGAATTGTTATCTAAAATAAAAAGAATGATGATTTTTAGTGGCTGAGACTGTTTTTATTACTTTCTGTATTGGACCTTGAAAATGAGCTTTTCTCAGCCAGCAGAGAGGTCAAAATAAGCAGTAATGCAAACTCAGTCAGAGACAAAGATTTTCACTTGCAACTTACTTTTTTTATATGTTTAACAATGCAAGAAATGTTGTCTAAAAAAATAATGATGATTTTTAGTGGCTGAGAGTGTTTTTATCACTTTCTGTATTGGACCTTGAAAATGAGCTTTTCTCAGCCAGCAAAGAGATCAAAATAAGCAGTAATACAAACTCAGTCAGAGACACAGATTTTCACTTGCAACTTGCTTTAACATGTTTAACAGTGCATGAAATGTTGTCTAAAATAAAAAGAATGATGATTTTTAGTGGCTGAGGCTGTTTTATTACTTTCTGTATTGGACCTTGAAAATAAGCTTTTCCCAGCCAGCAGAGAGGTCAAATCAAGCAGTAATGCAAACACAGGCAGAGACACAGATTTTCACTTGCAACTTGCTTTAACGTGTTTAACAGTGCATGAAATGTTGTCTAAAATAAAAAGAATGATGATTTTTAGTGGCTGAGACTGTTTTTATCACTTTCTGTATTGGACCTTGAAAATGAGCTTTTCTCAGCCAGCAGAGAGGTCAAAATAAGCAGTAATGCAAACTTAGTCAGAGACAAAGATTTTCACTTGCAACTTGCTTTAACAAGTTTATCAGTGCATGAAATATTTGTCTAAAATAAAAAGAATGATGATCTTTAGTAGCTGAGACTTTTTATCACTTTCTGTGTTGGACCTTGAAAATGAGCTATTCCCTGCCAGCAGAGAGGTCAAATCAAGCAGTAATGCAAACTCAGTCAGAGACACAGATTTTTACTTGCAACTTGCTTTAACACGTTTAACAGTGCATGAAATGTTATCTAAAATAAAAAAGAATGATGATTTTAGTGGCTGAGACTGTTTTTATCACTATCTGTATTGGACCTTGAAAATGAGCTTTTCTCAGCCAGCAGAGAGGTCAAATCAAGCAGTAATGCAAACTCAGTCAGAGACAAAGATTTTCACTTGCAACTTGCTTTAACATGTTTATCAGTGCATGAAATGTTGTCTAAAATAAAAAGAATGATGATTTTTAGTAGCTGAGACTTTTTATCACTTTCTGTATTGGACCTTGAAAATGAGCTTTTCTCAGCCAGCAGAGAGGTTAAAATAAGCAGTAATGCAAACTCAGTCAGAGACACAAATTTTCACTTGCAACTTGCTTTAACATGTTTACCGATGCATGAATTGTTGTCTAAAATAAAAATAATGATGATTTTTAGTGGCTGAGACTGTTTTTATCACTTTCTGTATTGGACCTTGAAAATGAGCTTTTCTCAGCCAGCAGAGAGGTCAAAATAAGCAGTAATGCAAACTCAGTCAGAGACACAGATTTTCACCTGCAACTTGCTTTAACATGTTTACCAATGCATGAAATGTTGTCTAAAATAAAAAGAATGATGATTTTTAGTGGCTGAGACTGTTTTTATCACTTTCTGTATTGGACCTTGAAAATGAGCTTTTCTCAGCCAGCAGAGAGGTCAAAATAAACAGTAATGCAAATTCAGTCAGAGACACAGATTTTCACATCCAACTTGCTTTAACATGTTTAACAATGCATGAAATGTTGTCTAAAATAAAAAGAATGATGTTTTTAGTGGCTGAGACTGTTTTTATTACTTTGTGTACTGGACCTTGAAAATGAGCTTTTCTTAGCCAGCAGAGAGGTCAAAATAAGCAGTAATGCAAACTCAGTCAGAGACACAGATTTTCACTTGCAACTTGCTTTAACATGTTTAACAGTGCATGAAATGTTATCTAAAATAAAAAGTATGATGATTTTTAGTGGCTGAGACTGTTTTTATTACTTTCTGTATTTTACCTTGAAAATGAGCTTTTCCCAGCCAGTAGAGAGGTCAAACCAAGCAGTATTGCAAACTCAGTCAGAGACACAGATTTTCACTTGCAACTTGCTTTAACATGTTTAACAGTGCATGAAATGTTATCTAAAATAAAAAGAATGATGATTTTTAGTGGCTAAGACTGTTTATCTAAAATAAAAATAATGATGATTTTTAGTGCCTGAGACTGTTTTTTTTACTTTGTGTACTGGACCTTAAAAATGAGCTTTTCTCAGCCAGCAGAGAGGTCAAAATAAGCAGTATTGCAAACGCAGTCAGAGACACAGATTTTCACTTGCAACTTGCTTTAACATGTTTAACAGTGCATGAAATGTTGTCTAAAATAAAAAGAATGATGTTTTTAGTGGCTGAGACTGTTTTTATTACTTTCTGTATTGGACCTTGAAAATAAGCTTTTCCCAACCAGCAGAGAGGTCAAATCAAGCAGTAATGCAAACTGAGTGAGAGACAAAGATTTTCACTTGCAACTTGCTTTACATATTTAACAGTGCATGAAATGTTGTCTAAAATAAAAAGAATGATGATTTTTATTGGCTGAGACTGTTTTTGTCACTTTCTTTATTGGACCTTGAAAATGAGCTTTTCTCAGCCAGCAGAGAGGTCAAATCAAGCAGTAATGCAAACTCAATTAGAGACACAGATTTTCACTTGCAACTTGCTTTAACATGTTTAACAGTACATGAAATGTTGTCTAAAATAAAAAGAATGATGATTTTAAGTGGCTGAGACTGTTTTTATAACTTTCTGTATTGGACCTTGAAAATGAGCTTTTCTCAGCCAGCAGAGAGGTCAAATCAAGCAGTAATGCAAACTCAGTCAGAGACACAGATTTTTACTTGCAACTTGCTTTAACATGTTTAACTGTGCATGAATTGTTATCTAAAATAAAAAGAATGATGTTTTTAGTGGCTGAGACTGTTTTTATTACTTTCTGTATTGGACCTTGAAAATGAGCTTTTCTCAGCCAGCAGAGAGGTCAAAATAAGCAGTAATGCAAACTCAGTCAGAGACAAAGATTTTCACTTGCAACTTGCTTTAACATGTTTAACAATGCATGAAATGTTGTCTAAAATAAAAATAATGATGTTTTTTTGTGGCTGAGAGTGTTTTTATCACTTTCTGTATTGGACCTTGAAAATGAGCTTTTCTCAGCCAGCAAAGAGATCAAAATAAGCAGTAATGCAAACTCAGTCAGAGACACAGATTTTCACTTGCAACTTGCTTTAACATGTTTAACAGTGCATGAAATGTTGTCTAAAATAAAAAGAATGATGATTTTTAGTGGCTGAGGCTGTTTTATTACTTTCTGTATTGGACCTTGAAAATAAGCTTTTCCCAGCCAGCAGAGAGGTCAAATCAAGCAGTAATGCAAACACAGGAAGAGACACAGATTTTCACTTGCAACTTGCTTTAACATGTTTAACAGTGCATGAAATGTTGTCTAAAATAAAAAGAATGATGATTTTTAGTGGCTGAGGCTGTTTTATTACTTTCTGTATTGGACCTTGAAAATAAGCTTTTCCCAGCCAGCAGAGAGGTCAAATCAAGCAGTAATGCAAACACAGGAAGAGACACATATTTTCACTTGCAACTTGCTTTAACATGTTTAACAGTGCATGAAATGTTGTCTAAAATAAAAAGAATGATGTTTTTAGTGGCTGAGACTGTTTTTATTACTTTCTGTATTGGACCTTGAAAATAAGCTTTTCCCAGCCAGCAGAGAGGTCAAATCAAGCAGTAATGCAAACTGAGTGAGAGACTAAGATTTTCACTTGCAATTTGCTTTACATATTTAACAGTGCATGAAATGTTGTCTAAAATAAAAAGAATGATGATTTTTATTGGCTGAGACTGTTTTTATCACTTTCTTTATTGGACCTTGAAAATGAGCTTTTCTCAGCCAGCAGAGAGGTCAAATCAAGCAGTAATGCAAACTCAGTTAGAGACACAGATTTTCACTTGCAACTTGCTTTAACATGTTTAACAGTACATGAAATGTTGTCTAAAATAAAAAGAATGATGATTTTAAGTGGCTGAGACTGTTTTTATAACTTTCTGTATTGGACCTTGAAAATGAGCTTTTCTCAGCCAGCAGAGAGGTCAAATCAAGCATTAATGCAAACTCAGTCAGAGACACAGATTTTTACTTGCAACTTGCTTTAACATGTTTAACTGTGCATGAATTGTTATCTAAAATAAAAAGAATGATGATTTTTAGTGGCTGAGACTGTTTTTATTACTTTCTGTATTGGACCTTGAAAATGAGCTTTTCTCAGCCAGCAGAGAGGTCAAAATAAGCAGTAATGCAAACTCAGTCAGAGACAAAGATTTTCACTTGCAACTTACTTTTTTTTATATGTTTAACAATGCAAGAAATGTTGTCTAAAAAAATAATGATGATTTTTAGTGGCTGAGAGTGTTTTTATCACTTTCTGTATTGGACCTTGAAAATGAGCTTTTCTCAGCCAGCAAAGAGATCAAAATAAGCAGTAATACAAACTCAGTCAGAGACACAGATTTTCACTTGCAACTTGCTTTAACATGTTTAACAGTGCATGAAATGTTGTCTAAAATAAAAAGAATGATGATTTTTAGTGGCTGAGGCTGTTTTATTACTTTCTGTATTGGACCTTGAAAATAAGCTTTTCCCAGCCAGCAGAGAGGTCAAATCAAGCAGTAATGCAAACACAGGCAGAGACACAGATTTTCACTTGCAACTTGCTTTAACGTGTTTAACAGTGCATGAAATGTTGTCTAAAATAAAAAGAATGATGATTTTTAGTGGCTGAGACTGTTTTTATCACTTTCTGTATTGGACCTTGAAAATGAGCTTTTCTCAGCCAGCAGAGAGGTCAAAATAAGCAGTAATGCAAACTTAGTCAGAGACAAAGATTTTCACTTGCAACTTGCTTTAACAAGTTTATCAGTGCATGAAATATTTGTCTAAAATAAAAAGAATGATGATCTTTAGTAGCTGAGACTTTTTATCACTTTGTGTTGGACCTTGAAAATGAGCTATTCCCTGCCAGCAGAGAGGTCAAATCAAGCAGTAATGCAAACTCAGTCAGAGACACAGATTTTTACTTGCAACTTGCTTTAACACGTTTAACAGTGCATGAAATGTTATCTAAAATAAAAAAGAATGATGATTTTAGTGGCTGAGACTGTTTTTATCACTATCTGTATTGGACCTTGAAAATGAGCTTTTCTCAGCCAGCAGAGAGGTCAAATCAAGCAGTAATGCAAACTCAGTCAGAGACAAAGATTTTCACTTGCAACTTGCTTTAACATGTTTATCAGTGCATGAAATGTTGTCTAAAATAAAAAGAATGATGATTTTTAGTAGCTGAGACTTTTTATCACTTTCTGTATTGGACTTTGAAAATAAGCTATTCCCTGCCAGCAGAGAGGTCAAAATAAGCAGTAATGCAAACTCAGTCAGAGACACAGATTTTCACTTGCAACTTGCTTTAACATGTTTAACAGTGCATGAAATGTTGTCTAAAATAAAAAGAATGATGTTTTTAGTGGCTGAGACTGTTTTTATTACTTTCTGTATTGGACCTTGAAAATAAGCTTTTCCCAGCCAGCAGAGAGGTCAAATCAAGCAGTAATGCAAACTGAGTGAGAGACTAAGATTTTCACTTGCAATTTGCTTTACATATTTAACAGTGCATGAAATGTTGTCTAAAATAAAAAGAATGATGATTTTTATTGGCTGAGACTGATTTTATCACTTTCTTTATTGGACCTTGAAAATGAGCTTTTCTCAGCCAGCAGAGAGGTCAAATCAAGCAGTAATGCAAACTCAGTTAGAGACACAGATTTTCACTTGCAACTTGCTTTAACATGTTTAACAGTACATGAAATGTTGTCCAAAATAAAAAGAATGATGATTTTAAGTGGCTGAGACTGTTTTTATAACTTTCTGTATTGGACCTTGAAAATGAGCTTTTCTCAGCCAGCAGAGAGGTCAAATCAAGCAATAATGCAAACTCAGTCAGAGACACAGATTTTTACTTGCAACTTGCTTTAACATGTTTAACTGTGCATGAATTGTTATCTAAAATAAAAAGAATGATGATTTTTAGTGGCTGAGACTGTTTTTATTACTTTCTGTATTGGACCTTGAAAATGAGCTTTTCTCAGCCAGCAGAGAGGTCAAAATAAGCAGTAATGCAAACTCAGTCAGAGACAAAGATTTTCACTTGCAACTTGCTTTTTTTATATGTTTAACAATGCAAGAAATGTTGTCTAAAAAAATAATGATGATTTTTAGTGGCTGAGAGTGTTTTTATCACTTTCTGTATTGGACCTTGAAAATGAGCTTTTCTCAGCCAGCAAAGAGATCAAAATAAGCAGTAATACAAACTCAGTCAGAGACACAGATTTTCACTTGCAACTTGCTTTAACATGTTTAACAGTGCATGAAATGTTGTCTAAAATAAAAAGAATGATGATTTTTAGTGGCTGAGGCTGTTTTATTACTTTCTGTATTGGACCTTGAAAATAAGCTTTTCCCAGCCAGCAGAGAGGTCAAATCAAGCAGTAATGCAAACACAGGCAGAGACACAGATTTTCACTTGCAACTTGCTTTAACGTGTTTAACAGTGCATGAAATGTTGTCTAAAATAAAAAGAATGATGATTTTTAGTGGCTGAGACTGTTTTTATCACTTTCTGGATTGGACCTTGAAAATGAGCTTTTCTCAGCCAGCAGAGAGGTCAAAATAAGCAGTAATGCAAACTTAGTCAGAGACAAAGATTTTCACTTGCAACTTGCTTTGACAAGTTTATCAGTGCATGAAATATTTGTCTAAAATAAAAAGAATGATGATCTTTAGTAGCTGAGACTTTTTATCACTTTCTGTGTTGGACCTTGAAAATGAGCTATTCCCTGCCAGCAGAGAGGTCAAATCAAGCAGTAATGCAAACTCAGTCAGAGACACAGATTTTTACTTGCAACTTGCTTTAACACGTTTAACAGTGCATGAAATGTTATCTAAAATAAAAAAGAATGATGATTTTAGTGGCTGAGACTGTTTTTATCACTATCTGTATTGGACCTTGAAAATGAGCTTTTCTCAGCCAGCAGAGAGGTCAAATCAAGCAGTAATGCAAACTCAGTCAGAGACACAGATTTTCACTTGCAACTTGCTTTAACATGTTTAACAGTGCATGAAATGTTATCTAAAATAAAAAGAATGATGATTTTTAGTGGCTGAGACTGTTTTTATCACTTTCTGTATTGGACCTTGAAAATGAGCTTTTCTCAGCCAGCAGAGAGGTTAAAATAAGCAGTAATGCAAACTCAGTCAGAGACACAAATTTTCACTTGCAACTTGCTTTAACATGTTTAACGATGCATGAATTGTTGTCTAAAATAAAAATAATGATGATTTTTAGTGGCTGAGACTGTTTTTATCACTTTCTGTATTGGACCTTGAAAATGAGCTTTTCTCAGCCAGCAGAGAGGTCAAAATAAGCAGTAATGCAAACTCAGTCAGAGACACAGATTTTCACCTGCAACTTGCTTTAACATGTTTACCAATGCATGAAATGTTGTCTAAAATAAAAAGAATGATGATTTTTAGTGGCTGAGACTGTTTTTATCACTTTCTGTATTGGACCTTGAAAATGAGCTTTTCTCAGCCAGCAGAGAGGTCAAAATAAACAGTAATGCAAATTCAGTCAGAGACACAGATTTTCACATCCAACTTGCTTTAACATGTTTAACAATGCATGAAATGTTGTCTAAAATAAAAAGAATGATGTTTTTAGTGGCTGAGACTGTTTTTATTACTTTGTGTACTGGACCTTGAAAATGAGCTTTTCTTAGCCAGCAGAGAGGTCAAAATAAGCAGTAATGCAAACTCAGTCAGAGACACAGATTTTCACTTGCAACTTGCTTTAACATGTTTAACAGTGCATGAAATGTTATCTAAAATAAAAAGTATGATGATTTTTAGTGGCTGAGACTGTTTTTATTACTTTCTGTATTTTACCTTGAAAATGAGCTTTTCCCAGCCAGTAGAGAGGTCAAACCAAGCAGTATTGCAAACTCAGTCAGAGACACAGATTTTCACTTGCAACTTGCTTTAACATGTTTAACAGTGCATGAAATGTTATCTAAAATAAAAAGAATGATGATTTTTAGTGGCTAAGACTGTTTATCTAAAATAAAAATAATGATGATTTTTAGTGCCTGAGACTGTTTTTTTTACTTTGTGTACTGGACCTTAAAAATGAGCTTTTCTCAGCCAGCAGAGAGGTCAAAATAAGCAGTATTGCAAACGCAGTCAGAGACACAGATTTTCACTTGCAACTTGCTTTAACATGTTTAACAGTGCATGAAATGTTGTCTAAAATAAAAAGAATGATGTTTTTAGTGGCTGAGACTGTTTTTATTACTTTCTGTATTGGACCTTGAAAATAAGCTTTTCCCAACCAGCAGAGAGGTCAAATCAAGCAGTAATGCAAACTGAGTGAGAGACAAAGATTTTCACTTGCAACTTGCTTTACATATTTAACAGTGCATGAAATGTTGTCTAAAATAAAAAGAATGATGATTTTTATTGGCTGAGACTGTTTTTGTCACTTTCTTTATTGGACCTTGAAAATGAGCTTTTCTCAGCCAGCAGAGAGGTCAAATCAAGCAGTAATGCAAACTCAATTAGAGACACAGATTTTCACTTGCAACTTGCTTTAACATGTTTAACAGTACATGAAATGTTGTCTAAAATAAAAAGAATGATGATTTTAAGTGGCTGAGACTGTTTTTATAACTTTCTGTATTGGACCTTGAAAATGAGCTTTTCTCAGCCAGCAGAGAGGTCAAATCAAGCAGTAATGCAAACTCAGTCAGAGACACAGATTTTTACTTGCAACTTGCTTTAACATGTTTAACTGTGCATGAATTGTTATCTAAAATAAAAAGAATGATGATTTTTAGTGGCTGAGACTGTTTTTATTACTTTCTGTATTGGACCTTGAAAATGAGCTTTTCTCAGCCAGCAGAGAGGTCAAAATAAGCAGTAATGCAAACTCAGTCAGAGACAAAGATTTTCACTTGCAACTTGCTTTAACATGTTTAACAATGCATGAAATGTTGTCTAAAATAAAAATAATGATGTTTTTTTGTGGCTGAGAGTGTTTTTATCACTTTCTGTATTGGACCTTGAAAATGAGC
Organism: Danio rerio; assembly: GCF_052040795.2. NCBI lineage: Eukaryota > Metazoa > Chordata > Actinopteri > Cypriniformes > Danionidae > Danio > Danio rerio. Next base: position 17,517,526 of record NC_141029.1, read on the forward strand.
TTTTCTCAGCCAGCAAAGAGATCAAAATAAGCAGTAATGCAAACTCAGTCAGAGACACAGATTTTCACTTGCAACTTGCTTTAACATGTTTAACAGTGCATGAAATGTTGTCTAAAATAAAAAGAATGATGATTTTTAGTGGCTGAGGCTGTTTTATTACTTTCTGTATTGGACCTTGAAAATAAGCTTTTCCCAGCCAGCAGAGAGGTCAAATCAAGCAGTAATGCAAACACAGGAAGAGACACAGATTTTCACTTGCAACTTGCCTTAACATGTTTAACAGTGCATGAAATGTTGTCTTAAATAAAAAGAATGATGATTTTTAGTGGCTGAGACTGTTTTTATCACTTTCTGGATTGGACCTTGAAAATGAGCTTTTCTCAGCCAGCAGAGAGGTCAAATCAAGCAGTAATGCAAACTCAGTCAGAGACAAAGATTTTTACTTGCAACTTGCTTTAACATGTTTATCAGTGCATGAAATGTTGTCTAAAATAAAAAGAATGATGATTTTTAGTAGCTGAGACTTTTTATCACTTTCTGTATTGGACCTTGAAAATAAGCTATTCCCTGCCAGCAGAGAGGTGAAAATAAGCAGTAATGCAAACTCAGTCAGAGACACAGATTTTCACTTGCAACTTGCTTTAACATGTTTAACAGTGCATGAAATGTTGTCTAAAATAAAAAGAATGATGTTTTTAGTGGCTGAGACTGTTTTTTATTACTTTCTGTATTGGACCTTGAAAATAAGCTTTTCCCAGCCAGCAGAGAGGTCAAATCAAGCAGTAATGCAAACTGAGTGAGAGACTAAGATTTTCACTTGCAATTTGCTTTACATATTTAACAGTGCATGAAATGTTGTCTAAAATAAAAAGAATGATGATTTTTATTGGCTGAGACTGTTTTTATCACTTTCTTTATTGGACCTTGAAAATGAGCTTTTCTCAGCCAGCAGAGAGGTCAAATCAAGCAGTAATGCAAACTCAGTTAGAGACACAGATTTTCACTTGCAACTTGCTTTAACATGTTTAACAGTACATGAAATGTTGTCTAAAATAAAAAGAATGATGATTTTAAGTGGCTGAGACTGTTTTTATAACTTTCTGTATTGGACCTTGAAAATGAGCTTTTCTCAGCCAGCAGAGAGGTCAAATCAAGCATTAATGCAAACTCAGTCAGAGACACAGATTTTTACTTGCAACTTGCTTTAACATGTTTAACTGTGCATGAATTGTTATCTAAAATAAAAAGAATGATGATTTTTAGTGGCTGAGACTGTTTTTATTACTTTCTGTATTGGACCTTGAAAATGAGCTTTTCTCAGCCAGCAGAGAGGTCAAAATAAGCAGTAATGCAAACTCAGTCAGAGACAAAGATTTTCACTTGCAACTTACTTTTTTTATATGTTTAACAATGCAAGAAATGTTGTCTAAAAAAATAATGATGATTTTTAGTGGCTGAGAGTGTTTTTATCACTTTCTGTATTGGACCTTGAAAATGAGCTTTTCTCAGCCAGCAAAGAGATCAAAATAAGCAGTAATACAAACTCAGTCAGAGACACAGATTTTCACTTGCAACTTGCTTTAACATGTTTAACAGTGCATGAAATGTTGTCTAAAATAAAAAGAATGATGATTTTTAGTGGCTGAGGCTGTTTTATTACTTTCTGTATTGGACCTTGAAAATAAGCTTTTCCCAGCCAGCAGAGAGGTCAAATCAAGCAGTAATGCAAACACAGGCAGAGACACAGATTTTCACTTGCAACTTGCTTTAACGTGTTTAACAGTGCATGAAATGTTGTCTAAAATAAAAAGAATGATGATTTTTAGTGGCTGAGACTGTTTTTATCACTTTCTGTATTGGACCTTGAAAATGAGCTTTTCTCAGCCAGCAGAGAGGTCAAAATAAGCAGTAATGCAAACTTAGTCAGAGACAAAGATTTTCACTTGCAACTTGCTTTAACAAGTTTATCAGTGCATGAAATATTTGTCTAAAATAAAAAGAATGATGATCTTTAGTAGCTGAGACTTTTTATCACTTTCTGTGTTGGACCTTGAAAATGAGCTATTCCCTGCCAGCAGAGAGGTCAAATCAAGCAGTAATGCAAACTCAGTCAGAGACACAGATTTTTACTTGCAACTTGCTTTAACACGTTTAACAGTGCATGAAATGTTATCTAAAATAAAAAAGAATGATGATTTTAGTGGCTGAGACTGTTTTTATCACTATCTGTATTGGACCTTGAAAATGAGCTTTTCTCAGCCAGCAGAGAGGTCAAATCAAGCAGTAATGCAAACTCAGTCAGAGACAAAGATTTTCACTTGCAACTTGCTTTAACATGTTTATCAGTGCATGAAATGTTGTCTAAAATAAAAAGAATGATGATTTTTAGTAGCTGAGACTTTTTATCACTTTCTGTATTGGACCTTGAAAATAAGCTATTCCCTGCCAGCAGAGAGGTCAAAATAAGCAGTAATGCAAACTCAGTCAGAGACACAGATTTTCACTTGCAACTTGCTTTAACATGTTTAACAGTGCATGAAATGTTGTCTAAAATAAAAAGAATGATGTTTTTAGTGGCTGAGACTGTTTTTATTACTTTCTGTATTGGACCTTGAAAATAAGCTTTTCCCAGCCAGCAGAGAGGTCAAATCAAGCAGTAATGCAAACTGAGTGAGAGACTAAGATTTTCACTTGCAATTTGCTTTACATATTTAACAGTGCATGAAATGTTGTCTAAAATAAAAAGAATGATGATTTTTATTGGCTGAGACTGATTTTATCACTTTCTTTATTGGACCTTGAAAATGAGCTTTTCTCAGCCAGCAGAGAGGTCAAATCAAGCAGTAATGCAAACTCAGTTAGAGACACAGATTTTCACTTGCAACTTGCTTTAACATGTTTAACAGTACATGAAATGTTGTCCAAAATAAAAAGAATGATGATTTTAAGTGGCTGAGACTGTTTTTATAACTTTCTGTATTGGACCTTGAAAATGAGCTTTTCTCAGCCAGCAGAGAGGTCAAATCAAGCATTAATGCAAACTCAGTCAGAGACACAGATTTTTACTTGCAACTTGCTTTAACATGTTTAACTGTGCATGAATTGTTATCTAAAATAAAAAGAATGATGATTTTTAGTGGCTGAGACTGTTTTTATTACTTTCTGTAATGGACCTTGAAAATGAGCTTTTCTCAGCCAGCAGAGAGGTCAAAATAAGCAGTAATGCAAACTCAGTCAGAGACAAAGATTTTCACTTGCAACTTGCTTTTTTTATATGTTTAACAATGCAAGAAATGTTGTCTAAAAAAATAATGATGATTTTTAGTGGCTGAGAGTGTTTTTATCACTTTCTGTATTGGACCTTGAAAATGAGCTTTTCTCAGCCAGCAAAGAGATCAAAATAAGCAGTAATACAAACTCAGTCAGAGACACAGATTTTCACTTGCAACTTGCTTTAACATGTTTAACAGTGCATGAAATGTTGTCTAAAATAAAAAGAATGATGATTTTTAGTGGCTGAGGCTGTTTTATTACTTTCTGTATTGGACCTTGAAAATAAGCTTTTCCCAGCCAGCAGAGAGGTCAAATCAAGCAGTAATGCAAACACAGGCAGAGACACAGATTTTCACTTGCAACTTGCTTTAACGTGTTTAACAGTGCATGAAATGTTGTCTAAAATAAAAAGAATGATGATTTTTAGTGGCTGAGACTGTTTTTATCACTTTCTGGATTGGACCTTGAAAATGAGCTTTTCTCAGCCAGCAGAGAGGTCAAAATAAGCAGTAATGCAAACTTAGTCAGAGACAAAGATTTTCACTTGCAACTTGCTTTGACAAGTTTATCAGTGCATGAAATATTTGTCTAAAATAAAAAGAATGATGATCTTTAGTAGCTGAGACTTTTTATCACTTTCTGTGTTGGACCTTGAAAATGAGCTATTCCCTGCCAGCAGAGAGGTCAAATCAAGCAGTAATGCAAACTCAGTCAGAGACACAGATTTTTACTTGCAACTTGCTTTAACACGTTTAACAGTGCATGAAATGTTATCTAAAATAAAAAAGAATGATGATTTTAGTGGCTGAGACTGTTTTTATCACTATCTGTATTGGACCTTGAAAATGAGCTTTTCTCAGCCAGCAGAGAGGTCAAATCAAGCAGTAATGCAAACTCAGTCAGAGACACAGATTTTCACTTGCAACTTGCTTTAACATGTTTAACAGTGCATGAAATGTTGTCTTAAATAAAAATAATGATGACTTTTAGTGGCTGAGAGTGTTTTTATTACTTTCTGTATTGGACCTTGAAAATGAGCTTTTCCCAGCCAGCAGAGAGGTCAAATCAAGCAGTAATGCAAACTCAGTCAGAGACACAGATTTTCACTTGCAACTTGCTTTAACATGTTTAACAGTGCATGAAATGTTATCTAAAATAAAAAGAATGATGATTTTAAGTGGCTGGGACTGTTTTTATTACTTTCTGTATTTTACCTTAAAAATGAGCTTTTCCCAGCCAGCAGAGAGGTCAAATCAAGCAGTAATGCAAACTCAGTCAGAGACACAGATTTTCACTTGCAACTTGCTTTAACATGTTTAACTGTGCATGAATTGTTATCTAAAATAAAAAGAATGATGATTTTTAGTGGCTGAGGCTGTTTTATTACTTTCTGTATTGGACCTTGAAAATAAGCTTTTCCCAGCCAGCAGAGAGGTCAAATCAAGCAGTAATGCAAACACAGGCAGAGACACAGATTTTCACTTGCAACTTGCTTTAACGTGTTTAACAGTGCATGAAATGTTGTCTAAAATAAAAAGAATGATGTTTTTAGTGGCTGAGACTGTTTTTATTACTTTCTGTATTGGACCTTGAAAATAAGCTTTTCCCAGCCAGCAGAGAGGTCAAAATAAGCAGTAATGCAAACTCAGTCAGAGACACAGATTGTCACTTGCAACTTGCTTTAACATGTTTAACAGTGCATGAAATGTTATCTAAAATAAAAAAGAATGATGATTTTTAGTGGCTGAGACTGTTTTTATTACTTTCTGTATTTTACCTTGAAAATGAGCTTTTCCCAGCCAAAAGAGAGGTCAAATCAAGCAGTAATGCAAACTCAGTCAGAGACACAGATTTTTACCTGCAACTTGCTTTAACATGTTTAACAGTGCATAAAATGTTATCTAAAATAAAAAGAATGATGATTTTTAGTGGCTGAGAATGTTTTTATCACTTTCTATATTGGACCTTGAAAATGAGATTTTCCCAGCCAGCAGAGAGGTCAAATCAAGCAGTAATGCAAACTCAGTCAGAGACACAGATTGTCACTTGCAACTTGCTTTAACATGTTTAACAGTACATGTAATGTTGTCAAAAATAAAAAGAATGATGATTTTTAGTGGCTGAGACTGTTTTTATCACTTTCTGGATTGGACCTTGAAAATGAGCTTTTCTCAGCCAGCAGAGCGGTCAAAATAAGCAGTAATGCAAACTCAGTCAGAGACAAAGATTTTCACTTGCAACTTGCTTTAACATGTTTATCAGTGCATGAAATGTTGTCTAAAATAAAAAGAATGATGATTTTTAGTAGCTGAGACTTTTTATCACTTTCTGTATTGGACCTTGAAAATGAGCTATTCCCTGCCAGCAGAGAGGTCAAAATAAGCAGTAATGCAAACTCAGTCAGAGACACAGATTTTCACTTGCAACTTGCTTTAACATGTTTAACAGTGCATGAAATGTTGTCTAAAATAAAAAGAATGATGTTTTTAGTGGCTGAGACTGTTTTTATTACTTTCTGTATTGGACCTTGAAAATAAGCTTTTCCCAGCCAGCAGAGAGGTCAAATCAAGCAGTAATGCAAACTGAGTGAGAGACAAAGATTTTCACTTGCAACTTGCTTTACATATTTAACAGTGCATGAAATGTTGTCTAAAATAAAAAGAATGATGATTTTTATTGGCTGAGACTGTTGTTATCACTTTCTTTATTGGACCTTGAAAATGAGCTTTTCTCAGCCAGCAGAGAGGTCAAATCAAGCAGTAATGCAAACTCAGTTAGAGACACAGATTTTCACTTGCAACTTGCTTTAACATGTTTAACAGTACATGAAATGTTGTCTAAAATAAAAAGAATGACGATTTTAAGTGGCTGAGACTGTTTTTATATCTTTCTGTATTGGACCTTGAAAATGAGCTTTTCTCAGCCAGCAGAGAGGTCAAATCAAGCAGTAATGCAAACTCAGTCAGAGACACAGATTTTTACTTGCAACTTGCTTTAACATGTTTAACTGTGCATGAATTGTTATCTAAAATAAAAAGAATGATGATTTTTAGTGGCTGAGACTGTTTTTATTACTTTCTGTATTGGACCTTGAAAATGAGCTTTTCTCTGCCAGCAGAGAGGTCAAAATAAGCAGTAATGCAAACTCAGTCAGAGACAAAGATTTTCACTTGCAACTTGCTTTAACATGTTTAACAATGCATGAAATGTTGTCTAAAATAAAAATAATGATGATTTTTAGTGGCTGAGAGTGTTTTTATCACTTTCTGTATTGGACCTTGAAAATGAGCTTTTCTCAGCCAGCAAAGAGATCAAAATAAGCAGTAATGCAAACTCAGTCAGAGACACAGATTTTTACGTGCAACTTGCTTTAACATGTTTAACAGTGCATGAAACGTTGTCTTCAATAAAAATAATGATGATTTTTAGTGGCTGAGAATGTTTTTATTACTTTCTGTATTGGACCTTGAAAATTAGCTTTTCCCAGCCAGCAGAGAGGTCAAAATAAGAAGTAATGCAAACTCAGTCAGATACAAAGATTTTCACTTGCAACTTGCTTTAACATGTTTAACAGTGCATAAAATTTTATCTAAAACAAAAAGAATGATGATTTTTAGTGGCTGAGACTGTTTTTATTACTTTCTGTATTTTACCTTGAAAATTAGCTTTTCCCAGCCAGTAGAGAGGTCAAATCAAGCAGTAATGCAAACTCAGTCAGAGACACAGATTTTCACTTACAACTTGCTTTAACATGTTTAACAGTGCATAAAATTTTATCTAAAACAAAAAGAATGATGATTTTTAGTGGCTGAGACTGTTTTTATTACTTTCTGTATTAGACCTTGAACATGAGCTTTTCCCAGCCAGCAGAGAGGCCAAATCAAGCAGTAATGCAAACTCAGTCAGAGACACAGATTTTCACTTGCAACTTGCTTTAACATGTTTAACAATGCATGAAATGTTGTCTAAAATAAAAATAATGATGATTTTTAGTGGCTGAGACTGTTTTTATTACTTTCTGTACTGGACGTTGAAAATGAGCTTTTTTCAGCTAGCAGAGAGGTCAAATCAAGCAGTAATGCAAACTCAGTCAGAGACACAGATTTTCACTTGTAACTTGCTTTAACATGTTTAACAGTGCATGAATTGTTATCTAAAATAAAAAGAATGATGATTTTTAGTGGCTGAGACTGTTTTTATTACTTTCTGTATTTTACCATGAAAATGAGCTTTTCCCAGCCAGTAGAGAGGTCAAATCAAGCAGTAATGCAAACTCAGTCATAGACACAGATTTTTACTTGCAACTTGCTTTAACATGTTTAACAGTGCATGAAAATTTATCTAAAATAAAAAGAATGATGATTTTTAGTGGCTGAGAGTGTTTTTATAACTTTCTGTATTGGACCTTGAAAATGAGATTTTCCCAGCCAGCAGAGAGTTTAAATCAAGCAGTAATGCAAACTCAGTCAGAGACACAGATTTTCACTTGCAACTTGCTTTAACATGTTTAACAGTACATGAAATGTTGTCTAAAATAAAAATAATGATGATTTTTAGTGGCTGAGACTGTTTATCTAAAATAAAAAGAATGATTATTTTTAGTGGCTGAGACTGTTTTCGTTACTTTCTGTATTTTATCTTGAAAATGAGCTTTTCCCAGCCAGTAGAGAGGTCAAATCAAGCAGTAATGCAAACTCAGTCAGAGACACAGATGTTTACATGCAACTTGCTTTAACATGTTTAACAGTGCATGAAATGTTATCTAAAATAAAAAGAATGATGATTTTTAGTGGCTGAGAGTGTTTTTATCTCTTTCTGTATTGGACCTTGAAAATGAGATTTTCCCAGCCAGCAGAGAGGTCAAATCAAGCAGTAATGCAAACTCAGTCAGAGACACAGATTTTCACTTGCAACTTGCTTTAACATGTTTAACAGTGCATGAAATGTTATCTAAAATAAAAAGAATGATGATTTTTAGCGGCTGAGAGTGTTTTTATCTCTTTCTGTATTGGACCTTGAAAATGAGATTTTCCCAGCCAGCAGAGAGGTCAAATCAAGCAGTAATGCAAACTCAGTCAGAGACACAGATTTTCACTTGCAACTTGCTTTAACATGTTTAACAGTACATGAAATGTTGTCTAAAATAAAAAGAATGATGATTTTTAGTGGCTGAGACTGTTTTTATCACTTTCTGTATTGGACCTTGAAAATGAGCTTTTCTCAGCCAGCAGAGATGTCAAAATAAACAGTAATGCAAATTCAGTCAGAGACACAGATTTTCACATGCAACTTGCTTTAACATGTTTAACAATGCATGAAATGTTGTCTAAAATAAAAATAATGATGATTTTTAGTGGCTGAGACTGTTTTTATCACTTTCTGTATTGGACCTTGAAAAAGAGCTTTTCTCAGCCAGCAGAGATGTCAAAATAAGCAGTAATGCAAACTCAGTCAGAGACACAGATTTTCACCTGCAACTTGCTTTAACATGTTTACCAATGCATGAAATGTTGTCTAAAATAAAAATAATGATGATTTTTAGTGGCTGAGACTGTTTTTATCACTTTCTGTATTGGACCTTGAAAATTAGCTTTTCTCAGCCAGCAGAGAGGTCAAAATAAGAAGTAATGCAAACTCAGTCAGATACAAAGATTTTCACTTGCAACTTGCTTTAACATGTTTAACAGTGCATAAAATTTTATCTAAAACAAAAAGAATGATGATTTTTAGTGGCTGAGAGTGTTTTTATTACTTTCTGTATTTTACCTTGAAAATTAGCTTTTCCCAGCCAGTAGAGAGGTCAAATCAAGCAGTAATGCAAACTCAGTCAGAGACACAGATTTTCACTTACAACTTGCTTTAACATGTTTAACAGTACATGAAATGTTATCTAAAATAAAAAGAATGATGATTTTAGTGGCTGAGACTGTTTTTATCACTTTCTGTAATGGACCTTTAAAAAAAAGCTTTTCTCAGCCAGCAGAGAGGTGAAAATAAACAGTAATGCAAACTCAGTCAGAGACACAGATTTTCACTTGCAACTTGCTTTAACATGTTTAACAGTGCATGAAATGTTATCTAAAACAAAAAGAATGATGATTTTTAGTGGCTGAGACTGTTTTTATCACTTTCTGTATTGGACCTTGAAAATGAGTTTTTTTCAGCCAGCAGAGAGGTCAAATCAAGCAGTAATGCAAACTTAGTAAGAGACACAGATTTTCACTTGCTACTTGCTTTAACGTGTTTAACTGTGGATGAAATGTTATCTAAAATAAAAAGAACGATGATTTTTAGTGGCTGAGACTGTTTTTATTACTTTCTGTATTAGACCTTGAACATGAGCTTTTCCCAGCCAGCAGAGAGGCCAAATCAAGCAGTAATGCAAACTCAGTCAGAGACACAGATTTTCACTTGCAACTTGCTTTAACATGTTTAACAATGCATGAAATGTTGTCTAAAATAAAAATAATGATGATTTTTAGTGGCTGAGACTGTTTTTATTACTTTCTGTACTGGACGTTGAAAATGAGCTTTTTTCAGCTAGCAGAGAGGTCAAATCAAGCAGTAATGCAAACTCAGTCAGAGACACAGATTTTCACTTGTAACTTGCTTTAACATGTTTAACAGTGCATGAAATGTTATCTAAAATAAAAAGAATGATGATTTTTAGTGGCTGAGACTGTTTTTATTACTTTCTGTATTTTACCTTGAAAATGAGCTTTTCCCAGCCAGTAGAGAGGTCAAATCAAGCAGTAATGCAAACTCAGTCATAGACACAGATTTTTACTTGCAACTTGCTTTAACATGTTTAACAGTACATGAAATGTTGTCTAAAATAAAAAGAATGATGATTTTTACTGGCTGAGACTGTTTATCTAAAATAAAAAGAATGATGATTTTTAGTGGCTGAGACTGTTTTTGTTACTTTCTGTATTTTATCTTGAAAATGAGCTTTTCCCAGCCAGTAGAGAGGTCAAATCAAGCAGTAATGCAAACTCAATCAGAGACACAGATTTTTACTTGCAACTTGCTTTAACATGTTTAACAGTGCATGAAATGTTATCTAAAATAAAAAGAATGATGATTTTTAGTGGCTGAGAGTGTTTTTATCTCTTTCTGTATTGGACCTTGAAAATGAGATTTTCCCAGCCAGCAGAGAGGTCAAATCAAGCAGTAATGCAAACTCAGTCAGAGACACAGATTTTCACTTGCAACTTGCTTTAACATGTTTAACAGTGCATGAAATGTTATCTAAAATAAAAAGAATGATGATTTTTAGTGGCTGAGACTGTTTATCTAAAATCAAAAGAATGATGATTTTTAGTGGCTGAGACTGTTTTTATTACTTTCTGTATTTTACCTTGAAAATGAGCTTTTCCCAGCCAGTAGAGAGGTCAAATCAAGCATTAATGCAAACTCAGTCAGAGACACAGATTTTCACTTGCAAGTTTCTTTAACATGTTTAACAATGCATGAAATGTTGTCTAAAATAAAAATAATGATGATTTTTAGTGGCTGAGACTGTTTTTAACACTTTCTGTATTGGACCTTGAAAATGAGTTTTTTTCAGCCAGCAGAGAGGTCAAAATATGCAGTAATGCAAACTCAATCAGAGACACAGATTTTCACTTGCAACTTGCTTTAACATGTTTAACAGTGCATGAAATGTTATCTAAAATAAAAATAATGATGATTTTTAGTGGCTGAGTCTGTTTTTAACACTTTCTGTATTGGACCTTGAAAATGAGTTTTTTTCAGCCAGCAGAGAGGTCAAAATATGCAGTAATGCAAACTCAGTCAGAGACACAGATTTTCACTTGCAACTTGCTTTAACATGTTTAACAGTGCATGAAATGTTATCTAAAATAAAAAGAATGATGATTTTTAGTGGCTGAGACTGTTTTTATCACTTTCTGTAATGGACCTTGAAAAAAAGCTTTTCTCAGCCAGCAGAGAGGTCAAAATAAACAGTAATGCAAACTCAGTCAGAGACACAGATTTTCACTTGCAACTTGCTTTAACATGTTTAACAGTGCATGAAATGTTATCTAAAATAAAAAGAATGATGATTTTTAGTGGCTGAGACTGTTTTTATCACTTTCTGTATTGGAACTTGAAAATTAGTTTTTTTTCAGCCAGCAGAGAGGTCAAATCAAGCAGTAATGCAAACTTAGTCAGAGACACAGATTTTCACTTGCTACTTGCTTTAACGTGTTTAACTGTGCATGAAATGTTATCTAAAATAAAAAGAATGATGATTTTTAGTGGCTGAGACTGTTTTTATTACTTTCTGTATTGGACCTTGAACATGAGCTTTTCCCAGCCAGCAGAGAGGCCAAATTAAGCAGTAATGCAAACTCAGTCAGAGACACAGATTTTCACTTGCAACTTGCTTTAACATGTTTAACAGTGCATGAAGTGTTATCTAAAATAAAAGGAATGATGATTTTTATTGGCTGAGACTGTTTTTATCACTTTCTGTATTGGACCTTGAAAATTAGTTTTTTTCAGCCAGCAGAAAGGTCAAATCAAGCAGTAATGCAAACTTAGTCAGAGACACAGATTTTCACTTGCTACTTGCTTTAACGTGTTTAACTGTGCATGAAATGTTATCTAAAATAAAAAGAATGATGATTTTTAGTGGCTGAGACTGTTTTCATCATTTTCTGTATTGGACCTTGAAAATGAGCTTTTCTCAGCCAGCAGAGAGGTCAAAATAAGCAGTAATGCAAACTCAGTCAGAGACACAGATTTTCACTTGCAACTTGCTTTAACATGTTTAACAGTGCATGAAATGTTGTCTAAAATAAAAAGAATGATGATTTTTAGTGGCTGAGACTGTTTTTATTACTTTCTGTACTGGACGTTGAAAATGAGCTTTTTTCAGCTAGCAGAGAGGTCAAATCAAGCAGTAATGCAAACTCAGTCAGAGACACAGATTTTTACTTGCAACTTGCTTTAACATGTTTAACAATGCATGAAATGTTGTCTAAAATAAAAATAGTGATGATTTTTAGTGGCTGAGACTGTTTTTATTACTTTCTGTACTGGACGTTGAAAATGAGCTTTTTTCAGCTAGCAGAGAGGTCAAATCAAGCAGTAATGCAAACTTAGTCAGAGACACAGATTTTCACTTGTAACTTGCTTTAACATGTTTAACAGTGCATGAAATGCTATCTAAAATCAAAAGAATGATGATTTTTAGTGGCTGAGACTGTTTTTATTACTTTCTGTATTGGACCTTGAACATGAGCTTTTCCCAGCCAGCAGAGAGGCCAAATCAAGCAGTAATGCAAACTCAGTCAGAGACACAGATTTTCACTTGCAACTTGCTTTAACATGTTTAACAATGCATGAAATGTTGTCTAAAATAAAAATAATGATGATTTTTAGTGGCTGAGACCGTTTTTATTACTTTGTGTACTGGACCTTGAAAATGAGCTTTTCTCAGCCAGCAGAGAGGTTAAAATAAGCAGTAATGCAAACTCAGTCAGAGACACAGATTTTCACTTGCAACTTGCTTTAACATGTTTAACAGTACATGAAATGTTGTCTAAAATAAAAGGAATGATGATTTTTAGTGGCTGAGACTGTTTTTATCATTTTCTGTATTGGACCTTGAAAATGAGCTTTTCTCAGCCAGGAGAGAGGTTAAAATAAACAGTAATGCAAATTCAGTCAGAGACACAGATTTTCACATGCAACTTGCTTTAACATGTTTAACAATGCATGAAATGTTGTCTAAAATAAAAATAATGATGATTTTTAGTGGCTTAGACTGTTTTTAACACTTTCTGTATTGGGCCTTGAAAATGAGCTTTTCTCAGCCAGTAGAGAGGTCAAAATAAGCAGTAATGCAAACTCAGTCAGATACACAGATTTTCACTTGCAACTTGCTTTAACATGTTTAACAGTGCATGAAATGTTGTCTAAAATAAAAAGAATGATGTTTTTAGTGGCTGGGACTGTTTTTATTACTTTCTGTATTGGACATTGAAAATAAGCTTTTCCCAGCCAGCAGAGAGGTCAAATCAAGCAGTAATGCAAACTGAGTGAGAGACAAAGATTTTCACTTGCAACTTGCTTTACATATTTAACAATGCATGAAATGTTGTCTAAAATAAAAAGAATGATGATTTTTATTGGCTGAGACTGTTTTTATCACTTTCTTTATTGGACCTTGAAAATGAGCTTTTCTCAGCCAGCAGAGAGGTCAAATCAAGCAGTAATGCAAACACAGTCAGAGACACAGATTTTCACTTGCAACTTGCTTTAACATGTTTAACTGTGCATGAAATGTTGTCTAAAATAAAAAGAATGATGATTTTTATTATCTGAGACTGTTTTTATCACTTTCTTTATTGGACCTTGAAAATGAGCTTTTCTCAGCCAGCAGAGAGTTCAAATCAAGCAGTAATGCAAACTCAGTTAGAGACACAGATTTTCACTTGCAACTTGCTTTAACATGTTTAACAGTACATGAAATGTTGTCTAAAATAAAAAGAATGATGATTTTTAGTCATCATATGAGACTGAGACATGAGACTGTTTATCTAAAATAAAAAGAATGATGATTTTTAGTGGCTGAGACTGTTTTTGTTACTTTCTGTATTTTATCTTGAAAATGAGCTTTTCCCAGCCAGTAGAGAGGTCAAATCAAGCAGTAATGCAAACTCAGTCAGAGACACAGATTTTTACTTGCAACTTGCTTTAACATGTTTAACAGTGCATGAAATGTTATCTAAAATAAAAAGAATGATGATTTTTAGTGGCTGAGAGTGTTTTTATCTCTTTCTGTATTGGACCTTGAAAATGAGATTTTCCCAGCCAGCAGAGAGGTCAAATCAAGCAGTAATGCAAACTCAGTCAGAGACACAGATTTTCACTTGCAACTTGCTTTAACATGTTTAACAGTGCATGAAATGTTATCTAAAATAAAAAGAATGACGATTTTTAGTGGCTGAGACTGTTTATCTAAAATCAAAAGAATGATGATTTTTAGTGGCTGAGACTGTTTTTATTACTTTCTGTATTTTACCTTGAAAATGAGCTTTTCCCAGCCAGTAGAGAGGTCAAATCAAGCATTAATGCAAACTCAGTCAGAGACACAGATTTTCACTTGCAAGTTGCTTTAACATGTTTAACAATGCATGAAATGTTGTCTAAAATAAAAATAATGATGATTTTTAGTGGCTGAAACTGTTTTTATCACTTTTTGTATTGGACCTTGAAAATAAGCTTTTCTCAGCCAGCAGAGAGTTCAAAATATGCAGTAATGCAAACTCAGTCAGAGACACAGATTTTCACTTCCAACTTGCTTTAACATGTTTAACAGTGCATGAAATGTTATCTAAAATAAAAAGAATGATGATTTTTAGTGGCTGAGACTGTTTTTATCACTTTCTGTATTGGACCTTGAAAATGAGTTTTTTTCAGCCAGCAGAGAGGTCAAATCAAGCAGTAATGCAAACTCAGTCAGAGACACAGATTTTCACTTGCTACTTGCTTTAACGTGTTTAACAGTACATGAAATGTTGTCTAAAATAAAAAGAATGATGATTTTTAGTGGTTGAGACTGTTTTTATCACTTTCTGTATTGGACCTTGAACATGAGCTTTTCCCAGCCAGCAGAGAGGTCAAATTAAGCAGTAATGCAAACTCAGTCAGAGACACAGATTTTCACTTGCAACTTGCTTTAACATGTTTAACAATGCATGAAATGTTGTCTAAAATAAAAATAATGATGATTTTTAGTGGCTGAGACTGTTTTTATTACTTTCTGTACTGGACCTTGAAAATGAGCTTTTTTTCAGCTAGCAGAGAGGTCAAATCAAGCAGTAATGCAAATTCAGTCAGAGACACAGATTTTCACTTGCTACTTGCTTTAACGTGTTTAACTGTGCATGAAATGTTATCTAAAATAAAAAGAATGATGATTTTTAGTGGCTGAGACTGTTTTTATTACTTTCTGTATTGGACCTTGAACATGAGCTTTTCCCAGCCAGCAGAGAGGCCAAATCAAGCAGTAATGCAAACTCAGTCAGAGACACAGATTTTCACTTGCAACTTGCTTTAACATGTTTAACAATGCATGAAATGTTGTCTAAAATAAAAATAATGATGATTTTTAGTGGCTGAGACCGTTTTTATTACTTTGTGTACTGGACCTTGAAAATGAGCTTTTCTCAGCCAGCAGAGAGGTCAAAATAAGCAGTAATGCAAACTCAGTCAGAGACAGATTTTCACTTGCAACTTGCTTTAACATGTTTAACAGTACATGAAATGTTGTCTAAAATAAAAAGAATGATGATTTTTAGTGGCTGAGACTGTTTTTATCATTTTCTGTATTGGACCTTGAAAATGAGCTTTTCTCAGCCAGGAGAGAGGTCAAAATAAACAGTAATGCAAATTCAGTCAGAGACACAGATTTTCACATGCAACTTGCTTTAACATGTTTAACAATGCATGAAATGTTGTCTAAAATAAAAATAATGATGATTTTTAGTGGCTGAGACTGTTTTTAACACTTTCTGTATTGGACCTTGAAAATGAGCTTTTCTCAGCCAGTAGAGAGGTCAAAATAAGCAGTAATGCAAACTCAGTCAGAGACAGATTTTCACTTGCAACTTGCTTTAACATGTTTAACAGTGCATGAAATGTTGTCTAAAATAAAAAGAATGATGTTTTTAGTGGCTGGGACTGTTTTTATTACACTCTAAAAACTGCTGGGTTGAAAACAACCCAATTTGGGTTGTTTTGGTAACCCAGCGCTGGGTAAAAAAGGGACAAACCCAACGCTGGGTTACAAGTTTAACCCAGCATGCTGGGTTGTGATTTTAACCCAACTATTAGTTAAAAATTACTACACTGCTGGGTTGAATGTAACCCAAAATGGGTCAGAAATTTAATCTAGAAACTGATGATTAAAATCACTAAAATAAAAACAATTCTACAGCAATACATAGTTGTTCAGTAATGGAATTTTATTTATGACAAAAGATAAAATGTGTCCAAATGAATTTGAGATTTTTCCCATCTGTACCTCAGCATTAACCCTTTGACTGCCTGCTCTACCAAATGGTTGACCTCGTTTTTACTGTTTTAAATAATGACTGTTAAAGTCATAAGAAAAAAGATGATTTAGTGTTCAAAATATTTCTTTTAAATATATATATATATATATATATATATATATATATATATATATATATATATATATATATATATATATATATATATATATATATATATATATATATAATTTTTTTTTTTTAACTGGTCTTACACATAATTTTTCAGATTTTTCATAATTCTGGTACTTTTACCATAAACATACATATCAATCATTTGGTAGAGGTTGATATTTTAGAAGTTATAACATGTGTTAAAATGTACTGATTGTGTTCAATAGCGACATTAGCAGTTGAGAAATGCAATCCAATTTTTTTTCTTGAAAGGGTAGTTAAAGGGTTAAGACGATTTCTGTGAAAATTTATCAAACTGTATCACAGAAACACTGACTAAAGTTCAGTAACAATGCATCAGACTGAAATCAGACAAATTACCTTAAGAAAATGCATATTTGAAATACATTCAAAAACATTTGCATCATTTATAAATCAGGAATCATCAGTAAGGCAATTGCAATGTTATTGCAGAGTAGAGAAAAACAATAGTATAAGGAAGTAATAATGAAAATGCATCTAAATGACTGAAGTCAGAAAGTAATTTGAGCACAAACATCAACATATTCTCATATAAATCATCAACTGCAATGCAGAAAAAAATATGTGAAAGTAATCATGAAAAGGCATCAAACAGCTTGAAAAAACAAAACAAACAATAAAAACTAAGAAAATACAAATTTTATATTAAGAAAAAATAAGAAAACATTTTATAACTTTCCCTTTAACAATTATATGCAAACATCAATATATGAGCTATAAAGCAATCATCAGTAAGGATGATCAAGTTCAATGTAAATGCAGTTTTGAAGAAAAAACAGATATAAAACTTAAAATGAAACCTGAGGATGGAAGCATTTTAAAACAAATTTGAAATAGGAAAACTTTTTTTAACTTTTACTCGAACAATCATGTGCAAACATCAATCCTGAGATATAAAAGAGTCTGTAAGAAACATTAGTTGCAATGTAACTGCAGTGTAGAGTGTCTTAAAAAATATCTAGTCCATTATTATGTGCCGTCATCATAGCAAAGAGAAAAGAAATCAGTTATTAGAAATGAGTTATTAAAACTATTCTTTAGAAATGGGTGTCATGGTGGCACAGTGGGTAGTATGATTGCCTCACAGCAACAAGGTCGGTGGTTTAAGCCTCAGCTGGGTCAGTTGGTGTTTCTGTGTGGAGTTTGCATGTTTTCCCCGTGTTCGTGTGGGTTTTCTCTGGGTGCTCCTTTTCCCCCACAATCCAAAGTACAAGTTAAAGAACACAGAATCCAAGGAAGCAGTGAGGTCACAGTATTAATGATTACTGTTTGTCAGCAAAAATTAATGCTAGCAGAACCCTTACTGCTAGTGTCTCCTCCCCAGGATGTCCATAAACCACAGTCTGCCACACCAGGGAACACTGCTTGGGGTAGTTCACACCAAAGATGTAGAATGCTTTATAGCAAACGTCCACTTTGGCAAGTAATGTACTTTGCAATAATAAATAGCACAACACGTGAGCAAAGGCTTGAAAGAAGTGGTGGTCTCCAAGGATGAGAACATGAGGAAACTCAATAGATTCTTGAATTCAATGGATGAAGATACTCAGCAATATTGGTCCCAATCTGAAAAAATAAATAGAATTAGGATTTATTAAAAACTCAAAAGTGTAAAAGTTAAATATCTTTAGAGTTAACTTTAGAACACCTAAAATACCTTTAGAAGCAATTAAGGCCATAACACACCAAGCTATCAGCCAGTGTTGGCATTAGTTAACCACTGACCATGGCACCATGCTGCAATTTTTTGGCCCGAGTGAAGATGACAATGCAACAACAGGTTTGCCTAAGGAACTTTTTTTAATAAGTAATAGTAAGGCAAGATGAGCATTTGAAATTATTAAGTATTTAATTGTGTTTTCTTAATGAGAATAGATAAGACCCTTCTTCCTGAGCTGGGACTGTTTGCAACCGTATTTGTATCATTTGAAGCCGCATTTAAATTTTCTTTAAAAACTTCAAAAATGAGGCACAATCTCAGTTCAAGATGGATAAAATTGCTGAAATATTTTCCTAAAAAAAAAAAAATCTTTCTGACTGAAGAAAGAATGACATGAACATCTTGGGTGACAAGGGGGTGAGTACATTATGTGTGAATCTTTTGTTGGAAGTGGACTTCTCCTTAAATGAAAATAATTGGCTTACAGGCCATTTAGAGTTTGTTGCATTCACTATCTATATAAAGCATCTTATCACTAAAAATTTGAGAAACCATAGCTGTGACCAAATCACAACTTTCACAAAACCGTCATCTTTTTATGTTTTACGCAGCAGATGCTCTTTCAACTGCAACCCATCACACTCTCATTTACACACACACTATGGACAATTCAGCTTACCCAATTCAGCTACACCGCATGTCATTGGACTGTGGAGGGGAAACCCATCCAAGGCTCAAACCAGCGACCATCTTGCTGTGAGGCGACAGCACTACCCACTGCGCCCCCATGCCACCCTAATAACAAACATAAAAATAACATTCCCCTTCTAGGGAACTTCAACACTGCGTCTAACCAGAACGCTAGGGGAACACCTCTTTTATACGCGTCTTGAAGCACATGTGAAATCAATCTAATGTAATTAAGCAGGTGTCGTCAGACCAGAGAGTATAAAAGCCTGTACTGAGCATTCAGTATCAACTTCTTTGCTTTCAAGAAGCACGCACGTGAAAATACACCCTCTTTCTGTGATCTTTCATTACTGATTTGCATACACAAAATACAAAAAAACTGACAACTTACTTTTTTATTTTGGTATGGCAGAGAAAAACTTTAAACGTTGTGTGCCTCCATGCCCTCGCTTTATTACGGCTGGTGACTCACATGATTTGTGTTTAGAGTGTTTGGGAGAAGAGCATGCCCTGGTAGCATTTGAGAATGCTGACTGTGGACACTGTGACGTTCTCTCCCGTAAAGAGCTGCGCAGTCGGAGAGAGTTCTTTAATAAAGCTTCCGTGGCGCACGCTCCTCGCGGTTCGGGTCCCGCTCGTGCTGAGGCTGAGCGTCGACTTCGGTCGTGGGGTTCGCAGCTAGATCTGGCGGATGAGATGGAGACGGACTCTGTCCTTTCTCTCTCTGGATCCGTGAGATCTAATCCTCCTTCGGGAGCGTCAGAAGCACGCTCTGCGGTTTCTTCTGCGCCTCGTGAGAGGGCGGCGTCCTCCGTTTCCGAGGAAACCGAGGCGCCGCAGCAACAAATAAAAAGAGGGTCGGGGAATCTGCCGCCCCAGTCAGCGGAATATGAGGAGTTAGTGGAGGTGATTTCACGTGCTGCTGACCGGTTCGATGTAATAGATTGGCAGCCAGCACGTGAGCAGCAGCAGCTGCGTCTGACAGGAATGCTGGATGAGAGAGAATTACCCAGCAGAGTAGATCCTCCACTAAGGGACCTCCCCTTTTGTCCCGAGCTACATGATGCGGTTTCTAAATCATGGAAAAATCCGTATTCAGCATGGTTAATGACACCAAAAACAGCTATTTATTCAGCAGTTCGTGGGCTAGGGGAAAAGGCATGTACAGTAATGCCAATGATAGAAGAGGACTTAGCGTGTCATCGTAGTTCAGATCTAAAATCTGCAAGGGTCCCTCCTTTGTTGTCGAGACCATTAAGATTAACATCGGGTCTAGTCAGTAAAGCATATATGACGGCTGGTCAGTCTGTTGGATGCCTGCACACCATGTCAGTGCTGCAGGCATATCAGGCTGACCTAATTAAAGAGTGCCTAGATGGTGGGGGAGCAACACCCGAACAGCTTCGAGAAGCTCTTCGGGCGTCAGATCTAGCTTTAAGAGCTACTAAAGAGGCAGCCTCTAGTTTGGGGCGATCTATGGCTACCCTGGTGGCTACTGAGCGGCACCTCTGGCTGACACAAGCAGAAGTGTCAGAAACCGATAGAGCTATTCTTATGGACGCTCCAATATCGAGCTCAGGGCTCTTCGGTGACGCCGTTGATCGCGTCACCGAATCCCTCGACAGAGTTAAAAAACGCTCTAGCTCCCTCGGGGACTTTCTCCCCCCAAGATCAAAAAGTCTGGGCCAGCCGTCAACCAGCTCCTCATATCATGAAGTTCAAAGGATAAAACAAAGTCCTGACGTGTTGGGAGTCAGGCTTTCCAGGGCCCCCCCTGGACGCCGAGAGCACCATTCAGCGCTCTCACTGAACCAGGGTCCGCGGAGAAAGGGAGAGACCACCTCACCACGTATGCTGGTGGGGGGCTCTGTGTCTCCCGGGGTGGGCGTTCCTCAGTGTCTGAGGGCATTGGGGGCCCCACCCCCTCTGCAGGGGGGTCAAAGAACAACCAGAGGCCAGTCTCGAGAGGCTGGTACCCCTAGCACATTTTTTGGCAGCGTGGAAACACCTGCCGATGGTGTCCCAGTGGGTCCTGTTCACAGTAGAACACGGCTACAAAATACAGTTTTGTGCACGCCCACCTCGCTTCAACGGTATTGCACCCACCATAGTGAAGCCAGAACAGGCTCTGGTTATGGAACAGGAAGTACTGGCCTTATTAATAAAAGGCGCAATAGAGCGTGTTCTCCCACTCGACAAAGAGTCAGGGTTTTACAGCCGGTATTTTATAGTTCCCAAA
Organism: Danio rerio; assembly: GCF_052040795.2. Classification (NCBI taxonomy): domain Eukaryota; kingdom Metazoa; phylum Chordata; class Actinopteri; order Cypriniformes; family Danionidae; genus Danio; species Danio rerio. The sequence goes on from NC_141029.1 coordinate 17,538,614, forward strand.
AAGGATGGGGGATTGCGTCCCATATTAGATCTGAGAAATCTAAATCGGTCCGTCGAGGCCCTCAGGTTCAGGATGTTAACCATCAAAAACGTGGTGTCACAAATTCAGTCCGAGGACTGGTTTGTGACGATAGACCTGAAAGACGCATACTTCCATATTTCCATCCTTCCCCAACACAGGAAATACCTGAGGTTCGCTTGCGGGGGCGAAGCGTTCCAGTATCGGGTTCTTCCATTCGGCCTAGCTCTGTCACCTCGAACCTTTACCAAAATAGTCGAAGCGGCACTAGCTCCACTTCGTATGCAGGGGATACGTATCCTAAACTGCATAGACGATTGGCTAATTCTAGCTCAGACTCAAGATATGGCAGTTCGGCATCGAGATGTCGTTCTCACCCATATCAGAAGGTTGGGGTTTCGGTTAAACACCGCAAGAAGTGTGCTTGTTCCAGCCAGGACGACCATTTCTTTAGGTGTGCTATGGGACTCCATGACGATGCGAGCACGTCTGTCCCCGCCATGAATCGAATCGATTCAGTCAACCGTACACAGAGTCAAACTAGGCCAGTTCATCACTGTGAAACACTTTCAGAGGTTGTTGGGTCTCAGGGCAGCAGCAGCCAGCTTGATTCCGTTCGGTCTGCTGTACATGAGACCCCTGCAGTGGTGGCTCAAATCCAGGAGGTTTTCCCTCAAGGGGAATCCTTTCCGCATGATCAAGGTCTCGCGGCACTGCCTTCGAGCCTTAAGTATGTGGAAAATACCCTGGTTCCTGTCCCAGAGCCCAGTGTTGGGGGCTGTCTGTCATCGCGTCATGCCTATGACAAATGCTTCTCTGACGGGCTAGGGAGCAACGGGCTTGATCCGCATGATCAAGGTCTCGCGGCGCTGCCTTCGAGCCTTAAGTATGTGGAAAATGCCCTAGTATCTGTCCCAGGGCCTAGTGTTGGGGGCTGTCTGTCATCGCGTCATGCTTATGACAGATGCTTCTCTAACGGGCTGGGGAGCAACCCTGAGGGGGCTTCCCGCAGCGGGACGATGGGGAGAACATCATCGTTACTGGCACATAAACTGCCTGGAGATGATGGCCGTGTTTCTGGCCTTAAAACACTTTCTCCCAGATCTAAGGGGCCATCATGTTTTAGTCTGCACAAACAACACATTGGTGGTCGCTTACATCAACCAGCAGGGGGGTCTGAAGTCTCGAATGCTATGCAAACTAGCACATCGGATCCTCCTGTGGGCCCAGAACAAAATCCTGTCCATCAGGGCAATGTATGTCCCGGGCCATCTGAACATGGGAGCAGATCTCCTGTCGAGGCAGGGGGTGATATCCAGGGAATGGAAACTTCTTCACCCCGAGGTGGTGGAGTCCATTTGGGAAAGATTAAGGAAAGCGCAGGTAGACCTGTTTGCTTCCCAAGAGACCACGCATTGCGTACTATGAGTTTCTCTCTCGCATCCAGCCCCTCCGTGACTGGTTGCCATGGTTCAGACATAGCCGAGGCTACGTCTGTATGCTTTTCCCCTGATCGCTCTGCTCCCAGGAGTCCTGGAGAGGGTCCGTCAAGACTGAGTACGGTCACTGCTGGTAGCCCCGGTTTGGCCTACCAGGATTTGGTTATCGGACCTCATAGCCCTGCTGGCGGGTCTCTCGTGGGAGATCCCCATCAGCAGGGACCTTCTGTCCCAGGGGGGAGGAATGATACTTCATCCCCTACCCGACCTGTGGAAACTGTGGGTGTGGCCTCTGAGGGGGCCCACCTCATAGAGTATGGACTGTCAACCGAGGTTGCTCAGACCATTCTAAGCTCCAGGGCTCCCTCCACAAGGAAGCTTTATGCCCTAAAATGGGCTCTCTTTTCAGCTTGGTGCAGAGAACACCAGCTGAACCCAGTCAGCTGCCAGGTAGCCTCAGTGCTGGAATTTCTCCAAGATCGCCTGTCTGCTGGGTTAGCTGCATCCACTCTGAGAGTGTACGTGTCAGCTATAGCGGCCTACCGTTCTCCCCTAGATGATGAGTCACTAGGACAGGATCCGCTAATTCGTCGCTTCCTTCGTGGAGCCATAAGGCTAAGGCCTGTCAGCACACACAGGGTACCGACATGGGATTTAACATTGGTGCTCGAGGGCATCTCTGTTCCCCCATTTGAGCCACTGCAGGAGGCGTCAGATAAGTTTCTGACACTAAAAACAGCTTTCTTATTAGCTATTTCTTCCTTAAAAAGGGTTGGTGACCTCCAGGCTTTGTCGGTTGCACCTTCATTTCTGGAGTTTGCTCCAGGCATGTCCAAAGCCTTTCTTTATCCCAGACCGGGGTACGTGCCTAAGGTGCCCACTCATGTGGCGAGACCTGCTGTGCTACAGGCCTTTAACCCGCCCCCATTTCAGTCGTCGGACCAAGAGAAGTTAAACTTACTCTGCCCAGTTAGAGCTCTGAATACATATGTTAACCGGGTTATCAACTGGAGAAAGAGTGAACAGTTACTGGTCTGCTTCGGACCCTCAAAAAGGGGGAGTCCGGCAAATAAGCAGACAATAAGTAATTGGATAGTTGAGACTATCTCATTTACCTATCAGGCTGCTGGACGCCCTGCACCTAAATTTGTTAAGGCCCACTCCACAAGGGCTGTCGGGGCCTCCAAAGCTTCTATTTCGGGCTCAGCCCTTTCTGACATTTGTTTGGCGGCAGGATGGTCGACTCCACATACATTTGTGCGTCACTATCAACTCGATGTAGACCCCTCACCAGGGTCCTCTATTCTCACTGCGTAGTGTGCGTTCACAGTCAGCAGTGAGTCTGGCCTAGTGGGTATTGCGTTCCCCTAGCGTTCTGGTTAGACGCAGTGTTGAAGTTCCCTAGAAGGGGAACGTCTCGGGTTACGTATGTAACCATAGTTCCCCGAGAGGGAACGAGACACTGCGTATTCCGCCATACTCTCTTCTGCCTGTTACTTCTTTCAAGCAAATTCGAAGTTGATACTGAATGCTCAGTACAGGCTTTTATACTCTCTGGTCTGACGACACCTGCTTAATTACATTAGATTGATTTCACATGTGCTTCAAGACGCGTATAAAAGAGGTGTTCCCCTAGCGTTCTGGTTAGACGCAGTGTCTCGTTCCCTCTCGGGGAACTATGGTTACATACGTAACCCGAGACGTTTTCATTGTTAATAAAATAACTAAGACAATCATTATGCATTAAATGCATCATTATGCATCGAGAAACCTTTAATTGAATCCTTACCCTCTGAATTGTATTCAAATTGACCTAAAAACGAGGAAAGGTTCGCTCCTGTGCTAAAAATAAAACAAGAGAATGTCACTGGTTGCATGAACAGCAGATTTTAAAAAATAACCAGACAAAAACAAATTGGCATTAGAGTTTAATCTCTCAGTTTAAAGTGTTGAAGTGGCTAATGATTACTAGGGCTGCCCCCTAATAATTGAATAACCATTAGTCAACTAAAAATTTATTATTCATTCATTCATTTTCTTATTAGCTTTGTCGCTTTATTAATCTGGGGTAACCACAATGGAATGAACCACCAACATATCCAGCATAAGTTTTATGCAGCGAATGCCCTTTCAGCTGCAACCCATCACTGGGAAACAAATACTCATTCACACACATACACCATTGACAATTTAGTCTACTTAATTCACCTTTACCACGTCTTTGGAAACCGGGGCACCTGGAGGAAACCCACGCGAACACGGGGAGAACATGCAAACTCCACACAGAAAGGCCTATTGACCCAGCCAAGGATCGATCAAGTGACCTTGTTGCTATGAGGCGAATGTGCTACCCACTAGTTGCAGAAAAAAAGTCCACACTGGCAAAGTCAATGTATGCTGCATGAATCCGCTGTGTAAAAAATATGCTGGATAAGTTGGCGGTTCATTCCGCTGTGGCGACCCCAGATTAATAAAGGGACTGAGTCAAAAAGAAAATGAATTAATGAATAAATGGTTTATTAATAAATCTGTAATTATTCAACTAATGCTTCAAATGAACATCACAAGTCAACCAGACAAATGTTTAGACAAGGGCAGCCCTAATGATTACAATGAACCAAGTAAAATATTATTACATACCTTCAAATGTGGGGATTAACTCCTCAAGATTGCATTCTTTTAGTTTGATTTTCACGCAATTATCCATCTGAAAAAGAATAACAGATAAAAGCGTTTAAGCAAAATTAAGTAAAAAAAGATCATGTTAGCCAAAAGTCACTATATCACAAAAATACTCCTAAATGATAATAATTATCCAGGGTGTCACATAAAACGGTGGTCAAACTTTTTCTTTTTGCAGTCGAAGATGATTAGGTTGGAATTAGCCTTAGCTCAGACATTTCCGTTAGCATGAAACGACCCTTACATACAGGATTAATTAAAGATATCTCAAATCACGTCTAGAATGTAAAATGCTCATAGTAAATTAATAACATTTGCTATTCAATGTACAGATGTACAGCTAAACAAAATGTACATGCAGAGCAGGACAATTATTGTATATATTTTGATTAAAAAAAAACATTGTTAGAAGCTGAATTCAACACTTATGCATCAAAGTATTGTCACAAAAATCCATGAACAAACTTAAGAAATACAAGAGTAAAATACTACTTACTGCTTTACAGTTAACACCCCAGAAAGATCACAGTACCGTTACTTACTGTCATCACCTAGCCAACATAAAAATCTGTGTCATTCAAAAGGCATTTTATTACAATAAAAAGCTCCTAAATTATCCTAGGTGTTGTGTTTATAAAGTGGTCATCAAACATGCTTCACGTTAGTTTCATTAGTTACCTTATACTTTTCGAGCTCCTTCCGATGCCATGCGTGCTTACCCGTCCACCGATCAACAGGCTGGGCGTGAGGCGGAGCAACAGGTCGGGCGTGAGGCGAGCACAGGTCAGGCGTTAGGCGGAGCAACAGCTCGGGCGTTAGGCGGAGAAACAGGTCCGGAGAAACAGGTCGCCGTTAGGCGGAGAAACAGGTCCGGAGAAACAGGTCCGGAGAAACAGGTCGCCGTTAGGCGGAGAAACAGATCCGGAGAAACAGGTGGCTCGTCAGGCGGACTCGGAGCAACAGTTCAGCCATAAGGCGAGCACAGGTCAGCGTGAGGCGGAGCAACAAGTCGGCCATCAGGCGGAGAAACAGAAAAAAAAGCGCGTGTATATTATACTAAGTAAACTAAGTGTGTTATTTCTTATGAAAATTGTTAAATACACACTAAATAACTTACGTCTCACACAGAATTTCACTCGCTTCCCCTCAAAGACAGCGCAAAGAAAATGGCGGTTTCTCACGTTGATGTCCCTGCATGTTGACGTGACGTGCGTGCTCTCTTTCACGTCCGCGTTCCCAACCCAGCACTGCTGGGTTATAGATAAAGATCGATTTTCAACCCAAATTGGGTTGAATCAACCCAATTTTGTTACCCAGCAGTCTCAACCCAGCATTTGGGTTAAAAAACCAACCCAGCGTTTTTTAGAGTGTACTTTCTGTATTGGACCTTGAAAATAAGCTTTTCCCAGCCAGCAGAGAGGTCAAATCAAGCAGTAATGCAAACTGAGTGAGAGACAAAGATTTTCACTTGCTTTACATATTTAACAGTGCATGAAATGTTGTCTAAAATAAAAAGAATGATGATTTTTATTGGCTGAGACTGTTTTTATCACTTTCTTTATTGGACCTTGAAAATGAGCTTTTCTCAGCCAGCAGAGAGGTCAAATCAAGCAGTAATGCAAACACAGTCAGAGACACAGATTTTCACTTGCAACTTGCTTTAACATGTTTAACTGTGCATGAAATGTTGTCTAAAATAAAAAGAATGATGATTTTTAGTCATCATATGAGACTGAGACATGAGACTGTTTATCTAAAATAAAAAGAATGATGATTTTTAGTGGCTGAGACTGTTTTTGTTACTTTCTGTATTTTATCTTGAAAATGAGCTTTTCCCAGCCAGAGAGGTCAAATCAAGCAGTAATGCAAACTCAGTCAGAGACACAGATTTTTACTTGCAACTTGCTTTAACATGTTTAACAGTGCATGAAATGTTATCTAAAATAAAAAGAATGATGATTTTTAGTGGCTGAGAGTGTTTTTATCTCTTTCTGTATTGGACCTTGAACATGAGCTGTTCCCAGCCAGCAGAGAGGTCAAATCAAGCAGTAATGCAAACTCAGTCAGAGACACAGATTTTCACTTGCAACTTGCTTTAACATGTTTAACAGTGCATGAAATGTTATCTAAAATAAAAAGAATGATGATTTTTAGTGGCTGAGACTGTTTATCTAAAATCAAAAGAATGATGATTTTTAGTGGCTGAGACTGTTTTTATTACTTTCTGTATTTTACCTTGAACATGAGCTTTTCCCAGCCAGTAGAGAGGTCAAATCAAGCATTAATGCAAACTCAGTCAGAGACACAGATTTTCACTTGCAAGTTGCTTTAACATGTTTAACAATGCATGAAATGTTGTCTAAAATAAAAATAATGATGATTTTTAGTGGCTGAAACTGTTTTTATCACTTTTTGTATTGGACCTTGAAAATAAGCTTTTCTCAGCCAGCAGAGAGGTCAAAATATGCAGTAATGCAAACTCAGTCAGAGACACAGATTTTCACTTGCAACTTGCTTTAACATGTTTAACAGTGCATGAAATGTTATCTAAAATAAAAAGAATGATGATTTTTAGTGGCTGAGACTGTTTTTATCACTTTCTGTATTGGACCTTGAAAATGAGTTTTTTTCAGCCAGCAGAGAGGTCAAATCAAGCAGTAATGCAAACTCAGTCAGAGACACAGATTTTCACTTGCTACTTGCTTTAACGTGTTTAACAGTACATGAAATGTTATCTAAAATAATAAGAATGATGATTTTTAGTGGTTGAGACTGTTTTTATCACTTTCTGTATTGGACCTTGAACATGAGCTTTTCCCAGCCAGCAGAGAGGCCAAATTAAGCAGTAATGCAAACTCAGTCAGAGACACAGATTTTCACTTGCAACTTGCTTTACATATTTAACAGTGCATGAAATGTTGTCTAAAATAAAAAGAATGATGATTTTTATTGGCTGAGACTGTTTTTATCACTTTCTTTATTGGACCTTGAAAATGAGCTTTTCTCAGCCAGCAGAGAGGTCAAATCAAGCAGTAATGCAAACACAGTCAGAGACACAGATTTTCACTTGCAACTTGCTTTAACATGTTTAACTGTGCATGAAATGTTGTCTAAAATAAAAAGAATGATGATTTTTAGTCATCATATGAGACTGAGACATGAGACTGTTTATCTAAAATAAAAAGAATGATGATTTTTAGTGGCTGAGACTGTTTTTGTTACTTTCTGTATTTTATCTTGAAAATGAGCTTTTCCCAGCCAGAGAGGTCAAATCAAGCAGTAATGCAAACTCAGTCAGAGACACAGATTTTTACTTGCAACTTGCTTTAACATGTTTAACAGTGCATGAAATGTTATCTAAAATAAAAAGAATGATGATTTTTAGTGGCTGAGAGTGTTTTTATCTCTTTCTGTATTGGACCTTGAACATGAGCTGTTCCCAGCCAGCAGAGAGGTCAAATCAAGCAGTAATGCAAACTCAGTCAGAGACACAGATTTTCACTTGCAACTTGCTTTAACATGTTTAACAGTGCATGAAATGTTATCTAAAATAAAAAGAATGATGATTTTTAGTGGCTGAGACTGTTTATCTAAAATCAAAAGAATGATGATTTTTAGTGGCTGAGACTGTTTTTATTACTTTCTGTATTTTACCTTGAACATGAGCTTTTCCCAGCCAGTAGAGAGGTCAAATCAAGCATTAATGCAAACTCAGTCAGAGACACAGATTTTCACTTGCAAGTTGCTTTAACATGTTTAACAATGCATGAAATGTTGTCTAAAATAAAAATAATGATGATTTTTAGTGGCTGAAACTGTTTTTATCACTTTTTGTATTGGACCTTGAAAATAAGCTTTTCTCAGCCAGCAGAGAGGTCAAAATATGCAGTAATGCAAACTCAGTCAGAGACACAGATTTTCACTTGCAACTTGCTTTAACATGTTTAACAGTGCATGAAATGTTATCTAAAATAAAAAGAATGATGATTTTTAGTGGCTGAGACTGTTTTTATCACTTTCTGTATTGGACCTTGAAAATGAGTTTTTTTCAGCCAGCAGAGAGGTCAAATCAAGCAGTAATGCAAACTCAGTCAGAGACACAGATTTTCACTTGCTACTTGCTTTAACGTGTTTAACAGTACATGAAATGTTATCTAAAATAATAAGAATGATGATTTTTAGTGGTTGAGACTGTTTTTATCACTTTCTGTATTGGACCTTGAACATGAGCTTTTCCCAGCCAGCAGAGAGGCCAAATTAAGCAGTAATGCAAACTCAGTCAGAGACACAGATTTTCACTTGCAACTTGCTTTAACATGTTTAACAATGCATGAAATGTTGTCTAAAATAAAAATAATGATGATTTTTAGTGGCTGAGACTGTTTTTATTACTTTCTGTACTGGACCTTGAAAATGAGCTTTTTTCAGCTAGCAGAGAGGTCAAATCAAGCAGTAATGCAAACTCAGTCAGAGACACAGATTTTCACTTGCAACTTGCTTTAACATGTTTAACAGTGCATGAAGTGTTATCTAAAATAAAAAGAATGATGATTTTTAGTGGCTGAGACTGTTTTTATCACTTTCTGTATTGGACCTTGAAAATTAGTTGTTTTCAGCCAGCAGAAAGGTCAAATCAAGCAGTAATGCAAACTTAGTCAGAGACACAGATTTTCACTTGCTACTTGCTTTAACGTGTTTAACTGTGCATGAAATGTTATCTAAAATAAAAAGAATGATGATTTTTAGTGGCTGAGACTGTTTTTATTACTTTCTGTATTGGACCTTGAACATGAGCTTTTCCCAGCCAGCAGAGAGGCCAAATCAAGCAGTAATGCAAACTCAGTCAGAGACACAGATTTTCACTTGCAACTTGCTTTAACATGTTTAACAATGCATGAAATGTTGTCTAAAATAAAAATAATGATGATTTTTAGTGGCTGAGACCGTTTTTATTACTTTGTGTACTGGACCTTGAAAATGAGCTTTTCTCAGCCAGCAGAGAGGTCAAAATAAGCAGTAATGCAAACTCAGTCAGAGACACAGATTTTCACTTGCAACTTGCTTTAACATGTTTAACAGTACATTAAATGTTGTCTAAAATAAAAAGAATGATGATTTTTAGTGGCTGAGACTGTTTTTATCATTTTCTGTATTGGACCTTGAAAATGAGCTTTTCTCAGCCAGGAGAGAGGTCAAAATAAACAGTAATGCAAATTCAGTCAGAGACACAGATTTTCACATGCAACTTGCTTTAACATGTTTAACAATGCATGAAATGTTGTCTAAAATAAAAATAATGCTGATTTTTAGTGGCTGAGACTGTTTTTAACACTTTCTGTATTGGACCTTGAAAATGAGCTTTTCTCAGCCAGTAGAGAGGTCAAAATTAGCAGTAATGCAAACTCAGTCAGAGACACAGATTTTCACTTGCAACTTGCTTTAACATGTTTAACAGTGCATGAAATGCTGTCTAAAATAAAAAGAATGATGTTTTTAGTGGCTGGGACTGTTTTTATTACTTTCTGTATTGGACATTGAAAATAAGCTTTTCCCAGCCAGCAGAGAGGTCAAATCAAGCAGTAATGCAAACTGAGTGAGAGACAAAGATTTTCACTTGCAACTTGCTTTACATATTTAACAGTGCATGAAATGTTGTCTAAAATAAAAAGAATGATGATTTTTATTGGCTGAGACTGTTTTTATCACTTTCTTTATTGGACCTTGAAAATGAGCTTTTCTCAGCCAGCAGAGAGGTCAAATCAAGCAGTAATGCAAACACAGTCAGAGACACAGATTTTCACTTGCAACTTGCTTTAACATGTTTAACTGTGCATGAAATGTTGTCTAAAATAAAAAGAATGATGATTTTTATTGGCTGAGACTGTTTTTATCACTTTCTTTATTGGACCTTGAAAATGAGCTTTTCTCAGCCAGCAGAGAGGTCAAATCAAGCAGTAATGCAAACTCAGTTAGAGACACAGATTTTCACTTGCAACTTGCTTTAACATGTTTAACAGTACATGAAATGTTGTCTAAAATAAAAAGAATGATGATTTTAAGTGGCTGAGACTGTTTTTATAACTTTCTGTATTGGACCTTGAAAATGAGCTTTTCTCAGCCAGCACACAGCAAATTTCGAAGTGTTATTTTCACTCTCAAAGTGTGAAAATTAACACTTCTTCAGTGTTTATATAGGTCCACACTAAATCGAGTTAAATTTACACTTGAAAAAGAGTAACTTTTTTACACTTGCATAGTGTTAAAAAAAAGCACTGTTAGTGTTAATTTAACACGGCGTTTTAAACTCCCCTTCCATATTTGCACGGAATTAATGTGTTAAAACTACACTCTCAGTGTTAATAGCTTAACACTAACAGTGCCCTTTTTAACAGAAATAAGGTTCATTGTAGTGTTCATATAGACTTAGGTTTTTATTTAAATGTATTTTAGCCATATAAATTGTTTTCTGCATAACAGGAGAGTGCATTGATCATTTAAAAAAAGTCAAAACAATGTACAAGTTGAATTTTTTTTATTTTTAACAATGCATCTTAAATGTAAGTTAAACCAACATAAACAAAGGTACAACATATTCACTATTATCTGATCCATATGAACTCTGCAGATCAAATGGCCTGTAGAACTTCAATTCACTTGCTTTTATAAGTTCACCCAACTCACAGTATCTCTGTACTTTAAATGCATGATGATGCTCTGAGAAATGTTCTGTCAAAAGCTTGTCAGCAATGAAATATACAGTGTTGTTAACTAAAAGTATTTTCCGAATCTGACTAAATACAGGAATTTCATTCTCAATTTCATTGCATATAAGGAGGTCCAGCCTATATTCAGTCCCATCAATCTTAACCCAGTTCATGGAACACATGCTTGTTTCTATGGGGTTTTGCATCATTCTAGCCAACTTCTCACCTTCATCAATTTCATCCCAACAGAATTTTTTCATTGGGCCACACTCAACTTGGTTTAAAGGAGTTGTTTCCCAAAGATAGCCAATTGACATCTGATGATTTTTTGCGAGAGATTTTGTAACATTTTTGAAATTTTTTAACATATTTTTAAAAACTTTGTGTTTTGCCTCAAACCTCATACTCCACATGTGCACTAACGGACCAATTTTTCGAATGCAGGCAGGGTAATGCGTCATAAAATGATGTTTGGGCAGCAAGTTTTTGTGTGGGTACAACTCTTTGAATAATTCATGGTGTTCAGATATCAAATATTTTAAAAGAACAGTCATGCCTTCTGAAATGCTAGGGGAAAACACTAGATTTAAAATCTGAAGTAAGAGCAAAAGTAAAAGCCAATTCTTGTCTCCAATAGGGACAACATCACCAAATAGTAATGGAATGTTTTTGATGAGACAAAGAGCCTGGATAGAATTAAGTCCGATGCTATTTCCGCTGTGCTCCAAGTTCACTTTTGTAGGACGATTTTTTCTCTCCAAATATCCATAGTCAAATGAATATATCCTAGACAGCAATTCACTTTGGGTTACAAATTTTTCAGACAGATTCTCAAACAGCAGTTTCATTTCAAATTGTGCAACTCCTTCAAGGAGATCATGCATCACATCAACAGAATAGTTGTGGCACACATGAAAATACCGTAAACTATTCAGTGTTGAGGTTCTTTTGAGGCCATGTGTTGACTTGAGTTGAGGGTCAGATTCCAACTCTCTGCAGTGCTGTTCATAAACAGCACGATCACGCAAAACAACCCTATGATCATCCTCACTGTAAACAAACTGCACATCATCTTTTTTAGTCAAACATAAACGACAAAAGTAGTGGCCACTAAAAGATTCTGTAAAACCAAGGATTGAGTGCATCCCCAAGTTGTCTCCAGTGACTTGACATATTGTGCCATAAACTCTTCTTGTGGACATTGGCAATTCAATACCATCTGTCTCTAGTATCTTTATGTCTCGAATCAGTGGTTCCAGGATTGGATCAAACCCATACCTTTTCAGGTCTTGTGCATGAAACAGCGCTATCAAATGTATATTCATGAGTCTTGAATTCACTTTTGGGGGCAAATTTCTCACTACAAAATAAAGAGCACCAACTTTGTGTACACCACGTTTAGAGCCTAGAGGGTTTGCGGTTTCAAATTCGTCAAAGTACACCTGGATCTGTAAGGCATTTGGATATTTAGAGAACAATGGATGATTATGGAAGTAACTTCCATCACAAAAGTCTTCAAAATGTGATGTCTGTCTTCCTGTAAATTCCTTTAGCAGTTTACATACATCTGCATTTTGACACATGAATTTCAGCGTTTCCAAAATTGGGACATAAACATATGTGTCTTTTACTGGGACCTGATCATAACATCCTGTTGTTTTGTTTCTCCTATTGTCATATCTCATGCCAAGCATAATTTCTACAGGATCTACAACACCCCATTTGTCAGTGAAATAACTAGCTCTTTTAGTTTCCGTGTTAAACAGAGTAAAGGGGTTTTCAAAGTTATCCATACTATTTTCGACTGCTGATCTGTCAGGGTTATTAAGAGGAATTACAGACATTACATCTTGACGAGTTTGGTTATGTAGTTCTGTGGTGAGTTCCTCAAGCTCTGAAACAACCGATGCTACCAAGCTATTGGCTACTCCGCTGCACTGTAGTTTGGCCACAATAGATGCACATATATCTGCCGTCTCTCTCCTTGAAACAGTGAAATTATTCTCAACAGTCTCAATGAGATCAACTTGGGAATCACTCTCTCCAACAAACAAAGAACTTGATTGATCGGGACAAACATTTTGTGCTAACATTTCACTGGAAGGTGAATTACATGCTGCACTAACATCAGTAACATGAGTGCTGTTCAAATGCTTTCGAAAACCAGAGTATGTACAGAACTGTCGACAACAGCCTTCCTGTGCACATAACAACTTAAACTTCAGTGAAGGATAAAAACTGTGTGAGAGTCTTAAATGAGAAATTAAAGAGGTGCTGCTTGCATGCAAGCTTTGGCAACAAAAACACTTTAACATTTAGTTTAAAATCTTTGCACGCAGTTCTTTTACCCTGGGTGACTCGCTGGTAAGTCCAACATCAATGTTGTAGACTGTAGTGTGCAAAAAGGTGAAGATGTTGACAAGTGCTTCCTCATACGTCAAGTTGAACACGTAGTGGATTTTAAAGAGTTCATCAACGGCACTCAAGGAGCTGGTTCCTGCACAAGGAATGAGATGTTTGTCCATAACCACATAGAAATTGTCGATCCTCCCCTTGATCCTTCCTGTTCCAAGTAGATATGGCTGGTGGCCTTCCCTCTTACTTAGATGGCCTTCAATACTGGTGCAAGACTGCATTAAAACAAAAAACAACAATAAATGCAGGAAACCAGTTAGGATATTTTCATTCAACTTTTGTTAATAAAAAAACACACTAAATATAAAACCAAACCACAAAAAAAAACTTCACCCAAAGTGCAAAAATAAAAAAAGTCTCCATATCCCTCATTGTGTAGTAGTGTGAAACGAAATTAGTTATTTTTTACCACAAAGAATTAAAAAAAGATTTGAATACACCAAGTCAATCCAAGATATAACTTACTTTCTTCATCACAATCTAAACGAAGAATTGTGTAAAAATCCAAGTGCTGCAAGTTAACAGCATTTAAGTGAATGCACACATTTTTATAAGTTTAAAAAAATGTAAGTGTGACATTATGGTTAACAAAACTAAAAATAACAATTAAAAGACTTAAAGTCTTGTGAATTTTACCTTATGGAAATGCACAAGTCTTTCAACGGCCTCTGTTGGACTAATCTTAGTCCTCTTTCTCCCTGAAGAAGGAGGTAGGAGATGCAACAGGAGTAGGACAGCTGACATATCACTATCCCAGTCTGAATTAATGATAGTAAAACAAATAAGACATTAATATTACAATACAACATGCACACATATGTTCTTAAGGCCCCCAAATACAAAAAAAAAAAAACTAAAGCAAATTTAAACTACAAAATCCTCAAATTGTACCATTTTCAGATCCTTGTCCCTCTGTTGAATTGATAAGACCACGAATTTCTGCAGTTGAAGTTAGAGATTTGGCCTCATTGATGATCTTGTGCTTAAATGAGGTCTCCCATCTCTCAAGCAACTTGTTGGATGTTTCAGCATTGAACAGCAAACCAAAGTCTTGATTTATCTATAGAAGAAGATATTAGATTAGAAGCTGACTCGTCACACTTTAGATTCTAACACCAAAGATTTTTTTGTTGCTTGATAAACTTATAAGTCATGATCATGCACAAATGTAAATGTTTTTGACGTAGTTCTGAAAACTACTACAATGATGTTTAAGGGGTAAGTGTTAGCATGTATCAAATCTGTGACTAAGGCCAAATAGTAATAATGTGCAGAATTAATTATTTACACTTGATAAAAATATATATAAACACTCATTAACACACAAACACATTTAAAACCAAAAAATAATTCATATTTACCAATCCTTTCACATCCAAAAATCTTGGAAAGATGTTGAGGATGTCAGCTGATTTTTTAGGATCATGCACCAGTTCTTGTCTATGCTTAAAGGTTTCCTTCATTTTTAGCAAAACTTCACTTTCATCAGCTGTGTGGACAAAAAAAGAAATTGCCTCCCTGCATGCATCCCCTTCAAGTTGTTGCCCAGTGTCTATCCTTCGTTTGAGACTTGGTCCTCCAACTTCAGATACCTCCAAGCGAACACGTTTTGGGTTCTTCCTTGATAAAGTTTTAAGGCGCCAGGCAATGAAACCTGTTCCCTTTTCCGGATCGTAGAAATGTTCCTGTAAGAGACAAGAAAAAACATTTAAGATGTGTATAATCTTAATATATAATACAACATTTAACTGTATGACATAAAACACTAAATAAAAAAAGCCACAAACCTTTAAATAATTAAAACAGACGAACATGTTTGTGTTAAGTATACTAAGACAAATTCTTACATAGCCTTTTGCTGAAAACGGGTCTCTCAGGCTGGGAAAGAGAGAAATAATACCCAAGGCATAAGTCTCCCGTTGCTTGCGGGTGGGAATTCTCCTAAAAATCAGTAAAATACTTGATTAAGGACAGTACTTAACCTGCTAAAACAATGTTTTAATGAAATCTTACCCATGAATCTCTGTCATGTGACTGACAACAATATTAACCAGTTGCCGTCTAGTGCTGTGCTTTAAAGTTTTTGTGGCCTTGTATTCATCAAGCACTTCATCACCACCAGATTGCTTTTCCAAAGCATCTTGGACAATCTGATAAAGTGACCACAAAATGTAATATTTGTGAAATAATAAAAGTGAATTTTTATATCACCAAATTAACTATAACAAACAACATATGCATATACCCGTTTTGCCCTTTCAGCATCTACCATCAAGCACCTGCTGGCCCTTGTCATTTGATTCTGCATTGGTTGCTCTGGATCATCATGATACGTAGAAGAGATTGAAACTGTATCAGTACATGTGCTGGCTGTTGATGATCTTGTGGGTGAAATCACTGAAAAAAAAATTATAAATTACCCTTTACAGTATATTTCTTTTATATTTCCTTAAATCAATATACCTTTTATTTCTATGTTATTAAACAGCGCTTTACAAATAGCCTTTACTGTACAATCATTCTAAATGTTTTCTTCCTTTTTAGACAGACTATTTTGACCAACTTTTCATCACTCGGCATAATGTGAACTCACTGTTAGGTTCAAATATTAAACCAGACAAATGCGTGACAATATTCAAGAAATATATAAAAACCCTTAATTTCTGTACACAATTCACTGTACAGTAGGCTCTTCTATGGGTTTTACAGTTCTCTTTTAAGTCTTTCTACTTAATTTTCCCTGTTCTAAACTATAATATTGCAAAATAGAGGGCTTTAAAGAATGTCCATAATTTAATTGAATATTTACCCTCAGGCAGGCCAGCAGACATATTTTCTTCCAAGCATCTTACAGTTAAGCATACATGTGGACTGCTTTCCATTAACTCGTGGAAGATGTCCTCTTCTACATTAGTGTCCGTGTCATCAAAAACTTGAAGATCTGCAGTTGTTGGTAATCCAAATTTGCTTTTCACTGAAATAAATAAATAAATTATAGACTCAAAACTTTAATAAGCACATTTCTGAACTGCACAATTTTAAACTTACCTTCACTGATAAAATATTGGAATGTAAAATCAGTAAGCAATTTTACATATTTTTTCACTCCTTGATATTGAACTTTCACCAACATGATGGAAGCTGTATAAAATACATATATCACTTAATTAATCAAGAGAACCCATCTCACAAACTAGACATTAGTAAAATTAAATCACTTTTATTTCAATGTGATATAGAAGCTGGTGTTATTATAATTAGTACATAGAGAACACATAAGTTTTTTAATCACATTCAATTTTTTGATTGATTTTTGTTTTAGTTTTTGTATTGAGGGTTTTGAATACAATGTATAGTTAGACATTATAGTTAGCAAAGTAGTAGTATAGAAGAATTATAAGTTACGTCTACAAAAGCACATTGATTAAAAACACGAGAATAACAATGTTAAGTCTAACTTTAAGGAGTTCTTACAGTTCTACTTACAAATGTCAGGTCTTCATACAATGTAATATTATATTGAACAGCACCACTTTTGCATATTTATACTATGCGACTACCTTAAAATCGAAAACCGGTGTCTCCCGTTCGTCTCTTCTGAGTTTAGCTGCTTCGATCGTTCTCACTGGAGCTTAGCTTCCTCTTATGGCGAAGATATCACTATTCGACTCGTGCTCATCATTATCAGTCCTTTACACAACAGTTCTGTCAGTGTATTGTTACAGTGACTGAATAAATCGAAATACTGTTTTACCTTCAACCAGACGGCGTGTCAGACAGGTTATAAAGTAAGCAATTTGTGGATTTGTGTTTACTTGAAAAAGCGAGCCGTTCAAATGATTCAGTTCGGTTAAGTGAACTGAATCGACCGGTTGAAAAGACTCATTTATGCATCATCGGCTATCCCCTCTTGCTAACAATCGAGACTAACTCTTTTACAGCGACTGTATTTTTGCGTACAAATCGAAATACAATTTTACTTTGAATCAGACAGAGTCTCAGACAGGTTATAAAGAGAGCGATTTGTGGATAAGTTTTCAATGTTACCGAATAAGCGAGCCGTTTTAAATGATTCCGTTCGATTAATTGAACTGATTCGATCGGTTCACTAATATGAGCCGGTTTAAAAGATTCATTTGTAATCCGGCTAACGTTACCCCTCTTGCTAACAATAACCTCTGTTTTTACAGCGAGTCTATTTTTACATGTTTTAAATGTAATATGAAAATCAGATCTGTTCACTTGAAACGTATATTCGCTGTTTCATGTAAAAGAACAAAAGAAAGCGAGTGCATGCTGCCCGCGACTCCATGCGGCTCGCGCCACAAATCACTGAACATGAATAATTTAGTTCATTAACTTGTTACACCGAAGCTATGAAGTTCAACTAAGCCTTCACAGACGCCGCTTTACAGCTATTTTTTTAGAAAGTTAAATTCTAAACTACATAGGTTTGGAGAATGTAAGATTAACGGTGCTAACGTTAAATGCTCATCTGGCCATTCTGCGTTCATTTCTAGCGCACGTAGGCTAGCCACAACAAAGGGAAACGCGATGACAGTTAAATTATCAGGTTAAATTAAGTATAACCGCAAATTTCTAACAACGCAAAACCCCGAATCAAATGCAAACACTGGTTCAAACTGTTAAATGTTTGTCTTTACCTTTATTTTCCTGCTAACCAACTTGTCTCGTGGCTCCCGTGATTGTCTGTCGTGTAAAAATTGACAAGTGGTTAAAATTAGAACTTGAAAACCCGGTTAAAAAATGTACAATAGCTAGTTAAACATGAAGCAAGTGTAGAATTGTATTGAATATTTGTGATTAAATAAATTGTATACCTGTTTGAAAACTGCTCTCCATGTGCTGTCCGCCATTAATCAAAAAGGAAGTAAAGTGAAGCGACCGGAAATGAAAATAGCACTTATCTAGTGTCAATTATATCAACTCGCTGTAATAACACATACTCTGACCACAGAGTTACACTGCAGGTGTTTATGCCATGTAAATCAACTCAACAAGTAACACTTTTTAACTCAAAAAATTTAACACCTTAAAAACAACTCAAAACAACACTGGAAATTTTGCTGTGCAGAGAGGTCAAATCAAGCAGTAATGCAAACTCAGTCAGAGACACAGATTTTTACTTGCAACTTGCTTTAACATGTTTAACTGTGCATGAATTGTTATCTAAAATAAAAAGAATGATGATTTTTAGTGGCTGAGACTGTTTTTATTACTTTCTGTATTGGACCTTGAAAATTAGCTTTTCTCAGAAAGCAGAGAGGTCAAAATAAGCAGTAATGCAAACTCAGTCAGAGACAAAGATTTTTACTTGCAACTTGCTTTAACATGTTTAACAATGCATGAAATGTTGTCTAAAATAAAAAGAATGATGATTTTTAGTAGCTGAGAGTGTTTTTATAACTTTCTGTATTGGACCTTGAAAATGAGCTTTTCTCAGCCAGCAAAGAGATCAAAATAAGCAGTAATGCAAACACAGGCAGAGACACAGATTTTCACTTGCAACTTGCTTTAACGTGTTTAACAGTGCATGAAATGTTGTCCAAAATAAAAAGAATGATGATTTTTAGTGGCTGAGACTGTTTTTATCACTTTCAAGATTGGACCTTGAAAATGAGCTTTTCTCAGCCAGCAGAGAGGTCAAAATAAGCAGTAATGCAAACTCAGTCAGAGACAAAGATTTTCACTTGCAACTTGCTTTAACATGTTTATCAGTGCATGAAATGTTGTCTAAAATAAAAAGAATGATGATTTTTAGTAGCTGAGACTTTTTATCACTTTCTGTATTGGACCTTGAAAATGAGCTATTCCCTGCCAGCAGAGAGGTCAAATCAAGCAGTAATGCAAACTCAGTCAGAGACACAGATTTTTACTTGCAACTTGCTTTAACACGTTTAACAGTGCATGAAATGTTATCTAAAATAAAAAAGAATGATGATTTTTAGTGGCTGAGACTGTTTTTATTACTTTGTGTACTGGACCTTGAAAATGAGCTTTTCTCAGCCAGCAGAGAGGTCAAAATAAGCAGTAATGCAAACTCAGTCAGAGACACAGATTTTAACTTGCAACTTGCTTTAACATTTTTAACAGTGCATGAAATGTTATCTAAAATAAAAAGAATGATAAGTTTTAGTGGCTGAGACTGTTTATCTAAAATAAAAAGAATGATGATTTTTAGTGGCTGAGACTGTTTTTATTACTTTGTGTACTGGACCTTGAAAATGAGCTTTTCTTAGCCAGCAGAGAGGTCAAAATAAGCAGTAATGCAAACTCAGTCAGAGACACAGATTTTCACTTGCAACTTGCTTTAACATGTTTAACAGTGCATGAAATGTTATCTAAAATAAAAAGAAGGATGATTTTTAGTGGCTGAGACTGTTTTTATAACTTTCTGTATTGGACCTTGAAAATGAGCTTTTCTCAGCCAGCAGAGAGGTCAAATCAAGCAGTAATGCAAACTCAGCTAGAGACACAGATTTTCACTTGCAACTTGCTTTAACATGTTTAACAGTACATAAAATGTTGTCTAAAATAAAAAGAATGATGATTTTAAGTGGCTGAGACTGTTTTTATAACTTTCTGTATTGGACCTTGAAAATGAGCTTTTCTCAGCCAGCAGAGAGGTCAAATCAAGCAGTAATGCAAACTCAGTCAGAGACACAGATTTTTACGTGCAACTTGCTTTAACATGTTTAACTGTGCATGAATTGTTATCTAAAATAAAAAGAATGATGATTTTTAGTGGCTGAGACTGTTTTTATCACTTTCTGGATTGGACCTTGAAAATGAGCTTTTCTCAGCCAGCAGAGAGGTCAAAATAAGCAGTAATGCAAACTCAGTCAGAGACAAAGATTTTTACTTGCAACTTGCTTTAACATGTTTATCAGTGCATGAAATGTTGTCTAAAATAAAAAGAATGATGATTTTTAGTAGCTGAGACTTTTTATCACTTTCTGTATTGGACCTTGAAAATGAGCTATTCCCTGCCAGCAAAGAGGTCAAATCCAGCAGTAATGCAAACTCAGTCAGAGACACAGATTTTTACTTGCAACTTGCTTTAACACGTTTAACAGTGCGTGAAATGTTATCTAAAATAAAAAAGAATGATGATTTTTAGTGGCTAAGACGGTTTTTATTACTTTGTGTACTGGACCTTGAAAATGAGCTTTTCTCAGCCAGGAGAGTCAAAATAAGCAGTAATGCAAACTCAGTCAGAGACACAGATTTTAACTTGCAACTTGCTTTAACATTTTTAACAGTGCATGAAATGTTATCTAAAATAAAAAGAATGATAATTTTTAGTGGCTGAGACTGTTTATCTAAAATAAAAAGAATGATGATTTTTAGTGGCTGAGACTGTTTTAATTACTTCGTGTACTGGACCTTGAAAATGAGCTTTTCTTAGCCAGCAGAGAGGTCAAAATAAGCAGTAATGCAAACTCAGTCAGAGACACAGATTTTCACTTGCAACTTGCTTTAACATGTTTAACAGTGCATGAAATGTTATCTAAAATAAAAAGAAGGATGATTTTTAGTGGCTGAGACTGTTTTTATCACTTTCTGTATTGGACCTTGAAAATGAGATTTTCCCAGCCAGCAGAGAGGTCAAATTAAGCCGTAATGCAAACTCAGTCAGAGACACAGATTGTCACTTGCAACTTGCTTTAACATGTTAAACAGTACATGAAATGTTGTCTAAAATAAAAAGAATGATGATTTTTAGTGGCTAAGACTGTTTTTATCACTTTCTGTATTGGACTTTGAAAATGAGCTTTTCTCAGCCAGCAGAGAGGTCAAAATAAACTGTAGTGCAAATTCAGTCAGAGACACAGATTTTCACATGCAACTTGCTTTAACATGTTTAACAATGCATGAAATGTTGTCTAAAATAAAAACAATGATGATTTTTAGTGGCTGAGACTGTTTTTATTACTTTGTGTACTGGACCTTGAAAATGAGCTTTTCTCAGCCAGCACAGAGGTCAAAATAAGCAGTAATGCAAACTCAGTCAGAGACACAGATTTTCACTTGCAACTTGCTTTAACATGTTTAACAGTGCATGAAATGTTATCTAAAATAAATAGAATGATGATTTTTAGTGGCTGAGACTGTTTTTATCACTTTCTGTATTGGACCTTGAAAATGAGATTTTCCCAGCCAGCAGAGAGGTCAAATTAAGCAGTAATGCAAACTCAGTCAGAGACACAGATTGTCTCTTGCAACTTGCTTTAACATGTTTAACAGTACATGAAATGTTGTCTAAAATAAAAAGAATGATGATTTTTAGTGGCTGAGACTGTTTTTATCACTTTCTGTATTGGACTTTGAAAATGAGCTTTTCTCAGCCAGCAGAGAGGTCAAAATAAACTGTAGTGCAAATTCAGTCAGAGACACAGATTTTCACATGCAACTTGCTTTAACATGTTTAACAATGCATGAAATGTTGTCTAAAAAAAAAAACAATGAGGATTTTTAGTGGCTGAGACTGTTTTTATTACTTTCTGTATTTTACCTTGAAAATGAGCTTTTCCCAGATAGTAGAGAGGTCAAATCAAGCAGTAATGCAAACTCAGTCAGAGACACAGATTTTCACTTGTAACTTGCTTTAACATGTTTAACAGTGCATGAAATGTTATCTAAAATAAAAAGAATGATGATTTTTAGTGGCTGAGACTGTTTTTATCATTTTCTGTATTGGACCTTGAAAATGAGCTTTTCTCAGCCAGCAGAGAGGTCAAAATAAACAGTAATGCAAATTCAGTCAGAGACACAGATTTTCACATGCAACTTGCTTTAACATGTTTAACAATGCATGAAATGTTGTCTAAAATAAAAATAATGATGATTTTTAGTGGCTAAGACTGTTTTTATCACTTTCTGTATTGGACTTTGAAAATGAGCTTTTCTCAGCCAGCAGAGAGGTCAAAATAAACTGTAGTGCAAATTCAGTCAGAGACACAGTTTTTCACATGCAACTTGCTTTAACATGTTTAACAATGCATGAAATGTTGTCTAAAATAAAAACAATGATGATTTTTAGTGGCTGAGACTGTTTTTATTACTTTGTGTACTGGACCTTGAAAATGAGCTTTTCTCAGCCAGCAGAGAGGTCAAAATAAGCAGTAATGCAAACTCAGTCAGAGACACAGATTTTCACTTGCAACTTGCTTTAACATGTTTAACAGTGCATGAAATGTTATCTAAAATAAATAGAATGATGATTTTTAGTGGCTGAGACTGTTTTTATCACTTTCTGTATTGGACCTTGAAAATGAGATTTTCCCAGCCAGCAGAGAGGTCAAATTAAGCAGTAATGCAAACTCAGTCAGAGACACAGATTGTCTCTTGCAACTTGCTTTAACATGTTTAACAGTACATGAAATGTTGTCTAAAATAAAAAGAATGATGATTTTTAGTGGCTGAGACTGTTTTTATCACTTTCTGTATTGGACTTTGAAAATGAGCTTTTCTCAGCCAGCAGAGAGGTCAAAATAAACTGTAGTGCAAATTCAGTCAGAGACACAGATTTTCACATGCAACTTGCTTTAACATGTTTAACAATGCATGAAATGTTGTCTAAAATAAAAACAATGAGGATTTTTAGTGGCTGAGACTGTTTTTATCACTTTCTGTATTGGACCTGGAAAATGAGCTTTTCTCAGCCAGCAGAGAGGTTAAATAAAAAAAGCAGTAATGCAAACTCAGTCAGAGACACAAATTTTCACTTGCAACTTGCTTTAACATGTTTAACAGTGCATGAAATGTTATCTAAAATAAAAAGAATGATGATTTTTAGTGGCTGAGACTGTTTTTATTACTTTCTGTATTTTACCTTGAAAATGAGCTTTTCCCAGCCAGTAGAGAGGTCAAATCAAGCAGTAATGCAAACTCAGTCAGAGACACAGATTTTCACTTGCAACTTGCTTTAACATGTTTAACAGTGCATGAAATGTTATCTAAAATAAAAAGAATGATGATTTTTAGTGGCTGAGACTGTTTATCTAAAATAAAAAGAATGATGATTTTTAGTGGCTGAGACTGTTTTTATTACTTTCTGTATTGGACCTTGAACATGAGCTTTTCCCAGCCAGCAGAGAGGCCAAATCAAGCAGTAATGCAAACTCAGTCAGAGACACAGATTTTCACTTGCAACTTGCTTTAACATGTTTAACAATGCATGAAATGTTGTCTAAAATAAAAATAATGATGATTTTTAGTGGCTGAGACCGTTTTTATTACTTTGTGTACTGGACCTTGAAAATGAGCTTTTCTCAGCCAGCAGAGAGGTCAAAGAAAGCAGTAATGCAAACTCAGTCAGAGACACAGATTTTCACTTGCAACTTGCTTTAACATGTTTAATAGTACATGAAATGTTGTCTAAAATAAAAAGAATGATGATTTTTAGTGGCTGAGACTGTTTTTATCATTTTCTGTATTGGACCTTGAAAATGAGCTTTTCTCAGCCAGCAGAGAGGTCAAAATAAACAGTAATGCAAACTCAGTCAGAGACACAGATTGTCTCTTGCAACTTGCTTTAACATGTTTAACAGTACATGAAATGTTGTCTAAAATAAAAAGAATGATGATTTTTGGTGGCTGAGACTGTTTTTATCACTTTCTGTATTGGACTTTGAAAATGAGCTTTTCTCAGCCAGCAGAGAGGTCAAATTAAACTGTAGTGCAAATTCAGTCAGAGACACAGATTTTCACATGCAACTTGCTTTAACATGTTTAACAATGCATGAAATGTTGTATAAAATAAAAACAATGAGGATTTTTAGTGGCTGAGACTGTTTTTATTACTTTCTGTATTGGACCTTGAAAATGAGCTTTTCTCAGCCAGCAGAGAGGTTAAAATAAGCAGTAATGCAAACTCAGTCAGAGACACAAATTTTCACTTGCAACTTGCTTTAACATGTTTAACAGTGCATGAAATGTTATCTTAAATAAAAAGAATGATGATTTTTAGTGGCTGAGACTGTTTTTATTACTTTCTGTATTTTACCTTGAAAATGAGCTTTTCCCAGGCAGTAGAGAGGTCAAATCAAGCAGTAATGCAAACTCAGTCAGAGACACAGATTTTCACTTGCAACTTGCTTTAACATGTTTAACAGTGCATGAAATGTTATCTAAAATAAAAAGAATGATGATTTTTAGTGGCTGAGACTGTTTATCTAAAATAAAAAGAATGATGATTTTTAGTGGCTGAGACTGTTTTTATTACTTTCTGTATTGGACCTTGAACATGAGCTTTTCCCAGCCAGCAGAGAGGCCAAATCAAGCAGTAATGCAAACTCAGTCAGAGACACAGATTTTCACTTGCAACTTGCTTTAACATGTTTAACAATGCATGAAATGTTGTCTAAAATAAAAATAATGATGATTTTTAGTGGCTGAGACCGTTTTTATTACTTTGTGTACTGGACCTTGAAAATGAGCTTTTCTCAGCCAGCAGAGAGGTCAAAATAAGCAGTAATGCAAACTCAGTCAGAGACACAGAATTTCACTTGCAACTTGCTTTAACATGTTTAATAGTACACGAAATGTTGTCTAAAATAAAAAGAATGATGATTTTTAGTGGCTGAGACTGTTTTTATCATTTTCTGTATTGGACCTTGAAAATGAGCTTTTCTCAGCCAGCAGAGAGGTCAAAATAAACAGTAATGCAAATTCAGTCAGAGACACAGATTTTCACATGCAACTTGCTTTAACATGTTTAACAATGCATGAAATGTTGTCTAAAATAAAAATAATGATGATTTTTAGTGGCTGAGACTGTTTTTAACACTTTCTGTATTGGACCTTGAAAATGAGCTTTTCTCAGCCAGTAGAGAGGTCAAAATAAGCAGTAATGCAAACTCAGTCAGAGACACAGATTTTCACTTGCAACTTGCTTTAACATGTTTAACAGTGCATGACATGTTGTCTAAAATAAAAAGAATGATGTTTTTAGTGGCTGAGACTGTTTTTATTACTTTCTGTATTGGACCTTGAAAATAAGCTTTTCCCAGCCAGCAGAGAGGTCAAATCAAGCAGTAATGCAAACTGAGTGAGAGACAAAGATTTTCACTTGCAACTTGCTTTACATATTTAACAGTGCATGAAATGTTGTCTAAAATAAAAAGAATGATGATTTTTATTGGCTGAGACTGTTTTTATCACTTTCTTTATTGGACCTTGAAAATGAGCTTTTCTCAGCCAGCAGAGGGGTCAAATCAAGCAGTAATGCAAACACAGTCAGAGACACAGATTTTCACTTGCAACTTGCTTTAACATGTTTAACTGTGCATGAAATGTTGTCTAAAATAAAAAGAATGATGATTTTTATTGGCTGAGACTGTTTTTATCACTTTCTTTATTGGACCTTGAAAATGAGCTTTTCTCAGCCAGCAGAGAGGTCAAAATAAGCAGTAATGCAAACTCAGTCAGAGACAAAGATTTTTACTTGAAACTTGCTTTAACATGTTTAACAATGCATGAAATGTTGTCTAAAATAAAAAGAATGATGATTTTTAGTGGCTGAGAGTGTTTTTATCACTTTCTGTATTGGACCTTGAAAATGAGCTTGTCTCAGCCAGCAAAGAGATCAAAATAAGCAGTAATGCAAACTCAGTCAGAGACACAGATTTTCACTTGCAACTTGCTTTAACATGTTTAACAGTGAATGAAATGTTGTCTAAAATAAAAAGAATGATGATTTTTAGTGGCTGAGGCTGTTTCATTACTTTTTGTATTGGACCTTGAAAATAAGCTTTTCCCAGCCAGCAGAGAGGTCAAATCAAGCAGTAATGCAAACACAGGCAGAGATACAGATTTTCACTTGCAACTTGCTTTAACGTGTTTAACAGTGCATGAAATGTTGTCCAAAATAAAAGGAATGATGATTTTTAGTGGCTGAGACTGTTTTTATCACTTTCTGGATTGGACCTTGAAAATGAGCTTTTCTCAGCCAGCAGAGAGGTCAAAATAAGCAGTAATGCAAACTCAGTCAGAGACAAAGATTTTCACTTGCAACTTGCTTTAACATGTTTATCAGTGCATGAAATGTTGTCTAAAATAAAAAGAATGATGATTTTTAGTAGCTGAGACTTTTTATCACTTTCTGTATTGGACCTTGAAAATGAGCTATTCCCTGCCAGCAGAGAGGTCAAAATAAGCAGTAATGCAAACTCAGTCAGAGACACAGATTTTAACTTGCAACTTGCTTTAACATTTTTAACAGTGCATGAAATGTTATCTAAAATAAAAAGAATGATAATTTTTAGTGGCTGAGACTGTTTATCTAAAATAAAAAGAATGATGATTTTTAGTGGCTGAGACTGTTTTTATTACTTTGTGTACTGGACCTTGAAAATGAGCTTTTCTTAGCCAGCAGAGAGGTCAAAATAAGCAGTAATGCAAACTCAGTCAGAGACACAGATTTTCACTTGCAACTTGCTTTAACATGTTTACCAGTGCATGAAATGTTATCTAAAATAAAAAAGAAGGATGATTTTTAGTGGCTGAGACTGTTTTTATCACTTTCTGTATTGGACCTTGAAAATGAGCTTTTCCCAGCCAGCAGAGAGGTCAAATTAAGCCGTAATGCAAACTCAGTCAGAGACACAGATTGTCACTTGCAACTTGCTTTAACATGTTTAACAGTACATGAAATGTTGTCTAAAATAAAAAGAGTGATGATTTTTAGTGGCTGAGACTGTTTTTATCCCTTTCTGTATTGGACTTTGAAAATGAGCTTTTCTCAGCCAGCACAGAGGTCAAAATAAACTGTAGTGCAAATTCAGTCAGAGACACAGATTTTCACATGCAACTTGCTTTAACATGTTTAACAATGCATGAAATGTTGTCTAAAATAAAAACAATGATGATCTTTAGTGGCTGAGACTGTTTTTATTACTTTCTGTATTGGACCTTGAAAATGAGCTTTTCTCAGCCAGCAGAGAGGTCAAATCAAGCAGTAATGCAAACTGAGTGAGAGACAAAAATTTTCACTTGCAACTTGCTTTACATATTTAACAGTGCATGAAATGTTGTCTAAAATAAAAAGAATAATGATTTTTATTGGCTGAGACTGTTTTTATCACTTTCTTTATTGGACCTTGAAAATGAGCTTTTCTCAGCCAGCAGAGAGGTCAAAATAAGCAGTAATACAAACTCAGTCAGAGACAAAGATTTTTACTTGAAACTTGCTTTAACATGTTTAACAATGCATGAAATGTTGTCTAAAATAAAAAGAATGATGATTTTTAGTGGCTGAGAGTGTTTTTATCACTTTCTGTATTGGACCTTGAAAATGAGCTTGTCTCAGCCAGCAAAGAGATCAAAATAAGCAGTAATGCAAACTCAGTCAGAGACACAGATTTTCACTTGCAACTTGCTTTAACATGTTTAACAGTGAATGAAATGTTGTCTAAAATAAAAAGAATGATGATTTTTAGTGGCTGAGGCTGTTTTATTACTTTCTGTATTGGACCTTGAAAATAAGCTTTTCCCAGCCAGCAGAGAGGTCAAATCAAGCAGTAATGCAAACACAGGCAGAGACACAGATTTTCACTTGCAACTTGCTTTAACGTGTTTAACAGTGCATGAAATGTTGTCCAAAATAAAAGGAATTATGATTTTTAGTGGCTGAGACTGTTTTTATCACTTTCTGGATTGGACCTTGAAAATGAGCTTTTCTCAGCCAGCAGAGAGGTCAAAATAAGCAGTAATGCAAACTCAGTCAGAGACAAAGATTTTCACTTGCAACTTGCTTTAACATGTTTATCAGTGCATGAAATGTTGTCTAAAATAAAAAGAATGATGATTTTTAGTAGCTGAGACTTTTTATCACTTTCTGTATTGGACCTTGAAAATGAGCTATTCCCTGCCAGCAGAGAGGTCAAAATAAGCAGTAATGCAAACTCAGTCAGAGACACAGATTTTAACTTGCAACTTGCTTTAACATTTTTAACAGTGCATGAAATGTTATCTAAAATAAAAAGAATGATAATTTTTAGTGGCTGAGACTGTTTATCTAAAATAAAAAGAATGATGATTTTTAGTGGCTGAGACTGTTTTTATTACTTTGTGTACTGGACCTTGAAAATGAGCTTTTCTTAGCCAGCAGAGAGGTCAAAATAAGCAGTAATGCAAACTCAGTCAGAGACACAGATTTTCACTTGCAACTTGCTTTAACATGTTTAACAGTGCATGAAATGTTATCTAAAATAAAAAAGAAGGATGATTTTTAGTGGCTGAGACTGTTTTTATCACTTTCTGTATTGGACCTTGAAAATGAGCTTTTCCCAGCCAGCAGAGAGGTCAAATTTAGCCGTAATGCAAACTCAGTCAGAGACACAGATTGTCACTTGCAACTTGCTTTAACATGTTTAACAGTACATGAAATGTTGTCTAAAATAAAAAAGAATGATGATTTTTAGTGGCTGAGACTGTTTTTATCCCTTTCTGTATTGGACTTTGAAAATGAGCTTTTCTTAGCCAGCAGAGAGGTCAAAATAAACTGTAGTGCAAATTCAGTCAGAGACACAGATTTTCACATGCAACTTGCTTTAACATGTTTAACAATGCATGAAATGTTGTCTAAAATAAAAACAATGATGATTTTTAGTGGCTGAGACTGTTTTTATCACTTTCTGTATTGGACCTTGAAAATGAGCTTTTCTCAGCCAGCAGAGAGGTTAAAATAAGCAGTAATGCAAACTCAGTCAGAGACACAAATTTTCACTTGCAACTTGCTTTAACATGTTTAACGATGCATGAAATGTTATCTAAAATAAAAAGAATGATGATTTTTAGTGGCTGAGACTGTTTTTATTACTTTCTGTATTTTACCTTGAAAATGAGCTTTTCCCAGCCAGTAGAGAGGTCAAATCAAGCAGTAATGCAAACTCAGTCAGAGACACAGATTTTCACTTGCAACTTGCTTTAACATGTTTAACAGTGCATGAAATGTTATCTAAAATAAAAAGAATGATGATTTTTAGTGGCTGAGAGTGTTTTTATCACTTCTGTATTGGACCTTGAAAATGAGATTTTCCCAGCCAGCAGAGAGGTCAAATCAAGCAGTAATGCAAACTCAGTCAGAGACACAGATTTTCACCTGCAACTTGCTTTAACATGTTTACCAATGCATGAAATGTTGTCTAAAATAAAAATAATGATGATTTTTAGTGGCTGAGACTGTTTTTATCACTTTCTGTATTGGACCTTGAAAATGAGCTTTTCTCAGCCAGCAGAGAGGTCAAAATAAGAAGTAATGCAAACTCAGTCAGATACAAAGACTTTCACTTGCAACTTGCTTTAACATGTTTAACAGTGCATGAAATGTTATCTAAATTAAAAAGAATGATGATTTTTAGTGGCTGAGACTATTTTTATTACTTTCTGTATTTTACCTTGAAAATGAGCTTTTCCCAGCCAGTAGAGTGGTCAAATCAAGCAGTAATGCAAACTCAGTCAGAGACACAGATTTTTACTTGCAACTTGCTGTAACATGTTTACCAATGCATGAAATGTTGTCTAAAATAAAAATAATGATGATTTTTAGTGGCTGAGACTGTTTTTATCACTTTCTGTATTGGACCTTGAAAATGAGCTTTTCTCAGCCAGCAGAGAGGTCAAAATAAGAAGTAATGCAAACTCAGTCAGATACAAAGACTTTCACTTGCAACTTGCTTTAACATGTTTAACAGTGCATGAAATGTTATCTAAAATAAAAAGAATGATGATTTTTAGTGGCTGAGACTATTTTTATTACTTTCTGTGTTTTACCTTGAAAATGAGCTTTTCCCAGCCAGTAGAGAGGTCAAATCAAGCAGTAATGCAAACTCAGTCAGATACAAAGACTTTCACTTGCAACTTGCTTTAACATGTTTAACAGTGCATGAAATGTTATCCAAAATAAAAAGAATGATGATTTTTAGTGGCTAAGACTGTTTTTATTACTTTGTGTACTGGACCTTGAAAATGAGCTTTTCTCAGCCAGCAGAGAGGTCAAAATAAGCAGTAATGCAAACTCAGTCAGAGACACAGATTTTCACTTGCAACTTGGTTTAACATTTTTAACAGTGCATGAAATGTTATCTAAAATAAAAAGAATGATGATTTTTAGTGGCTGAGACTGTTTATCTAAAATAAAAAGAATGATGATTTTTAGTGGCTGAGACTGTTTTTATTACTTTCTGTATTTTACCTTGAAAATGAGCTTTTCCCAGCCAGTAGAGTGGTCAAATCAAGCAGTAATGCAAACTCAGTCAGAGACACAGATTTTTACTTGCAACTTGCTTTAACATGTTTAATAGTGCATGAAATGTTATCTAAAATAAAAGGAATGATGATTTTTAGTGGCTGAGACTGTTTTTATCACTTTCTGTATTGGACCTTGAAAATGAGATTTTCCCAGCCAGCAGAGAGGTCAAATCAAGCAGTAATGCAAACTCAGTCAGAGACACAGATTGTCACTTGTAACTTGCTTTAACATGTTTAACAGTACATGAAATGTTGTCTAAAATAAAAAGAATGATGATTTTTAGTGGCTGAGACTGTTTTTATCACTTTCTGTATTGGACCTCGAAAATGAGCTTTTCTCAGCCAACAGAGATGTCAAATTAAACAGTAATGCAAATTCAGTCAGAGACACAGATTTTCACATGCAACTTGCTTTAACATGTTTAACAATGCATGAAATGTTGTCTAAAATAAAAATAATGATGATTTTTATTGGCTGAGACTGTTTTTATCACTTTCTGTATTGGACCTTGAAAATGAGCTTTTCTCAGCCAGCAGAGAGGTCAAAATAAGCAGTAATGCAAACTCAGTCAGAGACACAGATTTTCACCTGCAACTTGCTTTAACATGTTTACCAATGCATGAAATGTTGTCTAAAATAAAAATAATGATGATTTTTAGTGGCTGAGACTGTTTTTATCACTTTCTGTGTTGGACCTTGAAAACGTCTTGGGTTACGTATGTAACCATAGTTCCCCGAGAGGGAACGAGACACTGCGTCTAACCAGAACGCTAGGGGAACACCTCTTTTATACGCGTCTTGAAGCACATGTGAAATCAATCTAATGTAATTAAGCAGGTGTCGTCAGACCAGAGAGTATAAAAGCCTGTACTGAGCATTCAGTATCAACTTCGAATTTGCTTGAAAGAAGTAACAGGCAGAAGAGAGTATGGCGGAATACGCAGTGTCTCGTTCCCTCTCGGGGAACTATGGTTACATACGTAACCCGAGACGTTCCCCTTCTAGGGAACTTCAACACTGCGTCTAACCAGAACGCTAGGGGAACGCAATACCCACTAGGCCAGACTCACTGCTGACTGTGAACGCACACTACGCAGTGAGAATAGAGGACCCTGGTGAGGGGTCTACATCGAGTTGATAGTGACGCACAAATGTATGTGGAGTCGACCATCCTGCCGCCAAACAAATGTCAGAAAGGGCTGAGCCCGAAATAGAAGCTTTGGAGGCCCCGACAGCCCTTGTGGAGTGGGCCTTAACAAATTTAGGTGCAGGGCGTCCAGCAGCCTGATAGGTAAATGAGATAGTCTCAACTATCCAATTACTTATTGTCTGCTTATTTGCCGGACTCCCCCTTTTTGAGGGTCCGAAGCAGACCAGTAACTGTTCACTCTTTCTCCAGTTGATAACCCGGTTAACATATGTATTCAGAGCTCTAACTGGGCAGAGTAAGTTTAACTTCTCTTGGTCCGACGACTGAAATGGGGGTGGGTGAAAGGCCTGTAGCACAGCAGGTCTCGCCACATGAGTGGGCACCTTAGGCACGTACCCCGGTCTGGGATAAAGAAAGGCTTTGGACATGCCTGGAGCAAATTCCAGAAATGAAGGTGCAACCGACAAAGCCTGGAGGTCACCAACCCTTTTCAAGGAAGAAATAGCTAAAAAGAAAGCTGTTTTTAGTGTCAGAAACTTATCTGACGCCTCCTGCAGTGGCTCAAATGGGGGAACAGAGATGCCCTCGAGCACCAATGTTAAATCCCATGTCGGTACTCTGTGTGTGCCGACAGGCCTTAGCCTTATGGCTCCACGAAGGAAGCGACGAATTAGCGGATCCTGTCCTAGTGACTCATCATCTAGGGGAGAACGGTAGGCCGCTATAGCTGACACGTACACTCTCAGAGTGGATGCAGCTAACCCAGCAGACAGGCGATCTTGGAAAAATTCCAGCACTGAGGCTACCTGGCAGCTGACAGGGTTCAGCTGGTGTTCTCTGCACCAAGCTGAAAAGAGAGCCCATTTTAGGGCATAAAGCTTCCTTGTGGAGGGAGCCCTGGAGCTTAGAATGGTCTGAGCAACCTCGGTTGACAGTCCATACTCTATGAGGTGGGCCCCCTCAGAGGCCACACCCACAGTTTCCACAGGTCGGGTAGGGGATGAAGTATCATTTCTCCCGCCCGGGACAGAAGGTCCCTGCTGATGGGGATCTCCCACGAGAGACCCGCCAACAGGGCTATGAGGTCCGAAAACCAAATCCTGGTAGGCCAAACCGGGGCTACCAGCAGTAACTGTACTCAGTCTTGACGGACCCTCTCCAGGACTCCTGGGAGCAGAGCGATCGGGGGAAAAGCATACAGACGTAGCCTCGGCTATGTCTGAACCATGGCAACCAGTCCCAGAGGGGCTGGATGCGAGAGAGAAAACCATAGTACGCAATGCGGGGTCTCTTGGGAAGCAAACAGGTCTACCTGCGCTTTCCCTAATCTTTCCCAAATGGACTCCACCACCTCGGGGTGAAGAAGTTTCCATTCCCTGGATCTCACCCCCTGCCTCGACATGAGATCTGCTCCCATGTTCAGATGGCCCGGGACATACATTGCCCTGATGGACAGGATTTTGTTCTGGGCCCACAGGAGGATCCGATGTGCTAGTTTGCATAGCATTCGAGACTTCAGACCCCCCTGCTGGTTGATGTAAGCGACCACCAATGTGTTGTTCGTGCAGACTAAAACATGATGGCCCCTTAGATCTGAGAGAAAGTGTTTTAAGGCCAGAAACACGGCCATCATCTCCAGGCAGTTTATGTGCCAGTAACGATGATGTTCTCCCCATCGTCCCGCTGCGGGAAGCCCCCTCAGGGTTGCTCCCCAGCCCGTTAGAGAAGCATCTGTCATAAGCATGACGCGATGACAGACAGCCCCCAACACTAGGCCCTGGGACAGGAACCAGGGCATTTTCCACATACTTAAGGCTCGAAGGCAGCGCTGCGAGACCTTGATCATGCGGATCAATCCCGTTGCTCCCTAGCCCGTCAGAGAAGCATTTGTCATAGGCATGACGCGATGACAGACAGCCCCCAACACTGGGCCCTGGGACAGGAACCAGGGCATTTTCCACATACTTAAGGCTCGAAGGCAGCGCCGCGAGACCTTGATCATGCGGAAAGGATTCCCTTTGAGGGAAAACCCCCTGGATTTGAGCCACCACTGCAGGGGTCTCATGTACAGCAGACCGAACGGAATCACGCTGGCTGCTGCTGCCATGAGACCCAACAACCTCTGAAAGTGTTTCACAGTGATGAACTGGCCTAGTTTGACTCTGTGTACGGTTGACTGAATCGAAGCGATTCATGGCGGGGACAGACGTGCTCGCATCGTCATAGAGTCCCATAGCACACCTAAAGAAATGGTCGTCCTGGCTGGAACAAGCACACTTCTTGCGGTGTTTAACCGAAACCCCTTCTGATATGGGTGAGAACGACATCTCGATGCCGAACTGCCATATCGTGAGTCTGAGCTAGAATTAGCCAATCGTCTATGTAGTTTAGGATACGTATCCCCTGCATACGAAGTGGAGCTAGTGCCGCTTCGACTATTTTGGTAAAGGTTCGAGGTGACAGAGCTAGGCCGAATGGAAGAACCCGATACTGGAACGCTTCGCCCCCGCAAGCGAACCTCAGGTATTTCCTGTGTTGGGGAAGGATGGAAATATGGAAGTATGCGTCTTTCAGGTCTATCGTCACAAACCAGTCCTCGGACTGAATTTGTGACACCACGTTTTTGATGGTTAACATCCTGAACCTGAGGGCCCCGACGGACCGATTTAGATTTCTCAGATCTAATATGGGACGCAATCCCCCATCCTTTTTGGGAACTGTAAAATACCGGCTGTAAAACCCTGACTCTCTGTCGAGTGGGAGAACACGCTCTATTGCGCCTTTTATTAATAAGGCCAGTACTTCCTGTTCCATAACCAGAGCCTGTTCTGGCTTCACTATGGTGGGTGCAATACCGTTGAAGCGAGGTGGGCGTGCACAAAACTGTATTTTGTAGCCATGTTCTACTGTGAACAGGACCCACTGGGACACCATCGGCAGGTGTTTCCACGCTGCCAAAAAATGTGCTAGGGGTACCAGCCTCTCGAGACTGGCCTCTGGTTGTTCTTTGACCCCCCTGCAGAGGGGGTGGGGCCCCCAATGCCCTCAGACACTGAGGAACGCCCACCCCGGTAGACACAGAGCCCCCCACCAACATAAGTGGTGAGGTGGCCTCTCCCTTTCTCCACGGACCTTGGTTCAGTGAGAGCGCTGAATGGTGCTCTCGGTGTCCAGGGGGGGCCCTGGAAAGCCTGACTCCCAACACGTCAGGACTTTGTTTTATCCTTTGTATTTCATGATATGAGGAGCTGGTTGACGGCTGGGACTGTCTTTTAAAAGCCCCCTGACTTTTTGATCTTGGGGGGAGAAAGTCCCCGAGGGAGCTAGAGCGTTTTTTAACTCTGTCGAGGGATTCGGCGACGCGATCGACGGCGTCACCGAAGAGCCCTGAGCTCGATATTGGAGCGTCCATAAGAATAGCTCTATCGGTTTCTGACACTTCTGCTTGTGTCAGCCAGAGGTGCCGCTCAGTAGCCACCAGGGTAGCCATAGATCGCCCCAAACTAGAGGCTGCCTCTTTAGTAGCTCTTAAAGCTAGATCTGACGCCCGAAGAGCTTCTCGAAGCTGTTCGGGTGTTGCTCCCCCACCATCTAGGCACTCTTTAATTAGGTCAGCCTGATATGCCTGCAGCACTGACATGGTGTGCAGGCATCCAACAGACCAGCCGTCATATATGCTTTACTGACTAGACCCGATGTTACTCTTAATGGTCTCGACAACAAAGGAGGGACCCTTGCAGATTTTAGATCTGAACGACGATGACGTGCTAAGTCCTCTTCTATCATTGGCATTACTGTACATGCCTTTTCCCCTAGCCCACGAACTGCTGAATAAATAGCTGTTTTTGGTGTCATTAACTATGCTGAATACGGATTTTTCCATGATTTAGAAACCGCATCATGTAGCTCGGGACAAAAGGTGAGGTCCCTTAGTGGAGGATCTACTCTGCTGGGTAATTCTCTCTCATCCAGCATTAGTGTCAGAAGCAGCTGCTGCTGCTCACGTGCTGGCTGCCAATCTATTACTTCGAACCTGTCAGCAGCACGTGAAATCACCTCCACTAACTCCTCATATTCCACTGACCTCCCACGAGGTGCAGAAGAAACCGCAGAGCGTGCTTCTGACGCTCCCGAAGGAGGATTAGATCTCACGGATCCAAAGAGAGAAAGAACAGAGTCCGTCTCCATCTCATCCGCCAGATCTAGCTGCGAACCCCACGACCGAAGTCGACGCTCAGCCTCAGCACGAGCGGGACCCGAACCGCGAGGAGCGTGCGCCACGGGAGCTTTATTAAAGAACTCTCTCCGACTACGCAGCTTTCTACTTGCTTTAACGTGTTTAACTGTGCATGAAATGTTATCTAAAATAAAAAGAATGATGATTTTTAGTGGCTGAGACTGTTTTTATTACTTTCTGTATTGGACCTTGAACATGAGCTTTTCCCAGCCAGCAGAGAGGCCAAATCAAGCAGTAATGCAAACTCAGTCAGAGACACAGATTTTCACTTGCAACTTGCTTTAACATGTTTAGCAATGCATCAAATGTTGTCTAAAATAAAAATAATGATGATTTTTAGTGGCTGAGACTGTTTTTATTACTTTGTGTACTGGACCTTGAAAATGAGCTTTTCTCAGCCAGCAGAGAGGTCAAAATAAGCAGTAATGCAAACTCAGTCAGAGACACAGATTTTCACTTGCAACTTGCTTTAACATTTTTAACAGTGCATGAAATGTTATCTAAAATAAAAAGAATGATGATTTTAGTGGCTGAGACTGTTTTTATCACTTTCTGTAATGGACCTTTAAAAAAAAGCTTTTCTCAGCCAGCAGAGAGGTCAAAATAAACAGTAATGCAAACTCAGTCAGAGACACAGATTTTCACTTGCAACTTGCTTTAACATGTTTAACAGTGCATGAAATGTTATCTAAAACAAAAAGAATGATGATTTTTAGTGGCTGAGACTGTTTTTATCACTTTCTGTATTGGACCTTGAAAATGAGTTTTTTTCAGCCAGCAGAGAGGTCAAATCAAGCAGTAATGCAAACTTAGTAAGAGACACAGATTTTCACTTGCAACTTGCTTTAACGTGTTTAACTGTGCATGAAATGTTATCTAAAATAAAAAGAATGATGATTTTTAGTGGCTGAGACTGTTTTTATTACTTTCTGTATTAGACCTTGAACATGAGCTTTTCCCAGCCAGCAGAGAGGCCAAATCAAGCAGTAATGCAAACTCAGTCAGAGACACAGATTTTTACTTGCAACTTGCTTTAACATGTTTAACAATGCATGAAATGTTGTCTAAAATAAAAAATAATGATGATTTTTAGTGGCTGAGACTGTTTTTATTACTTTCTGTACTGGACATTGAAAATGAGCTTTTTTCAGCTAGCAGAGTGGTCAAATCAAGCAGTAATGCAAACTCAGTCAGAGACACAGATTTTCACTTGTAACTTGCTTTAACATGTTTAACAGTGCATGAAATGTTATCTAAAATAAAAAGAATGATGATTTTTAGTGGCTGAGACTGTTTTTATTACTTTCTGTATTTTACCTTGAAAATGAGCTTTTCCCAGCCAGTAGAGAGGTCAAATCAAGCAGTAATGCAAACTCAGTCATAGACACAGATTTTTACTTGCAACTTGCTTTAACATGTTTAACAGTGCATGAAATGTTATCTAAAATAAAAAAATGATGATTTTTAGTGGCTGAGAGTGTTTTTATCACTTTCTGTATTGGACCTTGAAAATGAGATTTTCCCAGCCAGCAGAGAGTTCAAATCAAGCAGTAATGCAAACTCAGTCAGAGACACAGATTTTCACTTGCAACTTGCTTTAACATGTTTAACAGTACATGAAATGTTGTCTAAAATAAAAATAATGATGATTTTTAGTGGCTGAGACGGTTTATCTAAAATCAAAAGTATGATGATTTTTAGTGGCTGAGACTGTTTTTATTACTTTCTGTATTTTACCTTGAAAATGAGCTTTTCCCAGCCAGTAGAGAGGTCAAAATAAGCAGTAATGCAAACTCAGTCTGAGACACAGATTTTCACTTGCAAGTTGCTTTAACATGTTTAACAGTGCATGAAATGTTATCTAAAATAAAAAGAATGATGATTTTTAGTGGCTGAAACTGTTTTTAGCACTTTTTGTATTGGACCTTGAAAATAAGCTTTTCTCAGCCAGCAGAGAGGTCAAAATATGCAGTAATGCAAACTCAGTCAGAGACACAGATTTTCACTTGCAACTTGCTTTAACATGTTTAACAGTGCATGAAATGTTATCTAAAATAATAAGAATGATGATTTTTAGTGGTTGAGACTGTTTTTATCACTTTCTGTATTGGACCTAGAAAATGAGCTTTTCTCAGCCAGCAGAGAGGTCAAAATAAGCAGTAATGCAAACTCAGTCAGAGACACAGATTTTCACTTGCAACTTGCTTTAACATGTTTAACAGTGCATGAAATGTTATCTAAAATAAAAAGAATGATGATTTTTAGTGGCTGAGACTGTTTTTATCACTTTCTGTAATGGACCTTGAAAAAAAGCTTTTCTCAGCCAGCAGAGAGGTCAAAATAAACAGTAATGTAAACTCAGTCAGAGACACAGATTTTTACTTGCAACTTGCTTTAACATGTTTAACAGTGCATAAAATGTTATCTAAAATAAAAAGAATGATGATTTTTAGTGGCTGAGACTGTTTATCTAAAATCAACAGTATGATGATTTTTAGTGGCTGAGACTGTTTTTATTACTTTCTGTATTTTACCTTGAAAATGAGCTTTTCCCAGCCAGTAGAGAGGTCAAATCAAGCAGTAATGCAAACTCAGTCAGAGACACAGATGTTCACTTGCAACTTGCTTTAACATGTTTAACAGTGCATGAAATGTTGTCTTAAATAAAAATAATGATGATTTTTAGTGGTTGAGACTGTTTTTATCACTTTCTGTATTGGACCTAGAAAATGAGCTTTTCTCAGCCAGCAGAGAGGTCAAAATAAGCAGTAATGCAAACTCAGTCAGAGACACAGATTTTCACTTGCAACTTGCTTTAACATGTTTAACAGTGCATGAAATGTTATCTAAAATAAAAAGAATGATGATTTTTAGTGGCTGAGACTGTTTTTATCACTTTCTGTAATGGACCTTGAAAAAAAGCTTTTCTCAGCCAGCAGAGAGGTCAAAATAAACAGTATTGCAAACTCAGTCAGAGACACAGATTTTCACTTGCAACTTGCTTTAACATGTTTAACAGTGCATGAAATGTTATCTAAAATAAAAAGAATGATGATTTTTAGTGGCTGAGACTGTTTATCTAAAATCAACAGTATGATGATTTTTAGTGGCTGAGACTGTTTTTATTACTTTCTGTATTTTACCTTGAAAATGAGCTTTTCCCAGCCAGTAGAGAGGTCAAATCAAGCAGTAATGCAAACTCAGTCAGAGACACAGATTTTCACTTTCTACTTGCTTTAACGTGTTTAACTGTGCATGAAATGTTATCTAAAATAAAAAGAATGATGATTTTTAGTGGCTGAGACTGTTTTTATTACTTTCTATATTAGACCTTGAACATGAGCTTTTCCCAGCCAGCAGAGAGGCCAAATCAAGCAGTAATGCAAACTCAGTCAGAGACACAGATTTTCACTTGCAACTTGCTTTAACATATTTAACAATGCATGAAATGTTGTCTAAAATAAAAATAATTATGATTTTTAGTGGCTGAGACTGTTTTTATTACTTTCTGTACTGGACGTTGAAAATGAGCTTTTCTCAGCCAGCAGAGAGGTCAAAATAAGCAGTAATGCAAACTCAGTCAGAGACACAGATTTTCACTTGCAACTTGCTTTAACATGTTTAACAGTGCATGAAATGTTATCTAAAACAAAAAGAATGATGATTTTTAGTGGCTGAGACTGTTTTTATCACTTTCTGTATTGGACCTTGAAAATGAGTTTTTTTCAGCCAGCAGAGAGGTCAAATCAAGCAGTAATGCAAACTTAGTAAGAGACACAGATTTTCACTTGCTACTTGCTTTAACGTGTTTAACTGTGCATGAAATGTTATCTAAAATAAAAAGAATGATGATTTTTAGTGGCTGAGACTGTTTTTATTACTTTCTGTATTAGACCTTGAACATGAGCTTTTCCCAGCCAGCAGAGAGGCCAAATCAAGCAGTAATGCAAACTCAGTCAGAGACACAGATTTTCACTTGCAACTTGCTTTAACATGTTTAACAATGCATGAAATGTTGTCTAAAATAAAAATAATGATGATTTTTAGTGGCTGAGACTGTTTTTATTACTTTCTGTACTGGACGTTGAAAATGAGCTTTTTTCAGCTAGCAGAGAGGTCAAATCAAGCAGTAATGCAAACTCAGTCAGAGACACAGATTTTCACTTGTAACTTGCTTTAACATGTTTAACAGTGCATGAAATGTTATCTAAAATAAAAAGAATGATGATTTTTAGTGGCTGAGACTATTTTTATTACTTTCTGTATTTTACCTTAAAAATGAGCTTTTCCCAGCCAGTAGAGAGGTCAAATCAAGCAGTAATGCAAACTCAGTCATAGACACAGATTTTCACTTGCAACTTGCTTTAACATGTTTAACAGTGCATGAAGTGTTATCTAAAATAAAAAGAATGATGATTTTTAGTGGCTGAGACTGTTTTTATCACTTTCTGTATTGGACCTTGAAAATGAGTTTTTTAGCCAGCAGAGATGTCAAATCAAGCAGTAATGCAAACTCAGTCAGAGACACAGATTTTAACTTGCAACTTGCTTTAACATGTTTAACAGTACATGAAATGTTGTCTAAAATAAAAAGAATAATGATTTTTAGTGGCTGAGACTGTTTTTATCACTTTCTGTATTGGACCTTGAAAATGAGCTTTTCCCAGCCAGCAGATAGATCAAATCAAGCAGTATTGCAAACTCAGTCAGAGACACAGATTTTCACTTGCAACTTGCTTTAACATGTTTAACAATGCATGAAATGTTATCTAAAATAAAAAGAATGATGATTTTTAGTGGCTGAGACTGTTTATCTAAAATAAAAAGAATGATGATTTTTAGTGGCTGAGATTGTTTTTATTGCTTTTTGTATTGGACCTTGAACATGAGTTTTTCCCAGCCAGCAGAGAGGCCAAATCAAGCAGTAATGCAAACTCAGTCAGAGACACAGATTTTCACTTGCAACTTGCTTTAACATGTTTAGCAATGCATGAAATGTTGTCTAAAATAAAAATCATGATGATTTTTAGTGGCTGAGACTGTTTTTATTACTTTGTGTACTGGACCTTGAAAATGAGCTTTTCTTAGCCAGCAGAGAGGTCAAAATAAGCAGTAATGCAAACTCAGTCAGAGACACAGATTTTCACTTGCAACTTGCTTTAACATTTTTAACAGTGCATGAAATGTTATCTAAAATAAAAAGAATGATGATTTTAGTGGCTGAGACTGTTTATCTAAAATAAAAAGAATGATGATTTTAGTGGCTGAGACTGTTTTTATTACTTTCTGTATTTTACCTTGAAAATGAGCTTTTCCCAGCCAGTAGAGAGGTCAAATCAAGCAGTAATGCAAACTCAGTCAGAGACACAGATTTTCACTTGCAACTTGCTTTAACATGTTTAACAGTGCATGAAATGTTGTCTTAAATAAAAAGAATGATGATTTTAGTGGCTGAGAATGTTTTTATTACTTTCTGTAATGGACCTTTTAAATGAGCTTTTCCCAGCCAGCAGAGAGGTCAAATCAAGCAGTAATGCAAACTCAGTCAGAGACACAGATTTTCACTTGCAACTTTCTTAAACATGTTTAACAATGCATGAACTGTTGTTAAAA
This sequence comes from Danio rerio, assembly GCF_052040795.2. Lineage (NCBI taxonomy): Eukaryota > Metazoa > Chordata > Actinopteri > Cypriniformes > Danionidae > Danio > Danio rerio. Next base: position 17,580,147 of record NC_141029.1, read on the forward strand.
AAATAATGATGATTTTTAGTGGCTGAGACTGTTTTTATCACTTTCTGTATTGGACCTTGAAAATGAGCTTTTCTCAGCCAGCAGAGAGGTCAAAATAAGCAGTAATGCAAACTCAGTCAGAGACACAGATTTTCACTTGCAACTTGCTTTAACATGTTTAACAGTGCACGAAATGTTGTCTAAAATAAAAGAATGATGATTTTTAGTGGCTGAGACTGTTTTTATTTATTTCTGTATTGGACCTTGAAAATGAGCTTTTCCCAGCCAGCAGAGAGATCAAAATAAACAGTAATGCAAATTCAGTCAGAGACACAGATTTTCACATGCAACTTGCTTTAGCATGTTTAACAATGCATGAAATGTTATCTAAAATAAAAATAATGATGATTTTTAGTGGCTGAGACTATTTTTATTACTTTCTGTATTTTACCTTGAAAATGAGCTTTTCCCAGCCAGTAGAGAGGTCAAATCAAGCAGTAATGCAAACTCAGTCAGAGACACAGATTTTCACTTGCAACTTGCTTTAACATGTTTAACAGTGCATGAAATGTTATCCAAAATAAAAAGAATGATGATTTTTAGTGGCTAAGACTGTTTATCTAAATTAAAAATAATGATGATTTTTAGTGGCTGAGACAGTTTTTATTACTTTGTGTACTGGACCTTGAAAATGAGCTTTTCTCAGCCAGCAGAGAGGTCAAAATAAGCAGTAATGCAAACTCAGTCAGAGACACAGATTTTCACTTGCAACTTGGTTTAACATTTTTAACAGTGCATGAAATGTTATCTAAAATAAAAAGAATGATGATTTTTAGTGGCTGAGACTGTTTATCTAAAATAAAAAGAATGATGATTTTTAGTGGCTGAGACTGTTTTTATTACTTTCTGTATTTTACCTTGAAAATGAGCTTTTCCCAGCCAGTAGAGTGGTCAAATCAAGCAGTAATGCAAACTCAGTCAGAGACACAGATTTTTACTTGCAACTTGCTTTAACATGTTTAACAGTGCATGAAATGTTATCTAAAATAAAAAGAATAATGATTTTTAGTGGCTGAGACTGTTTTTATCACTTTCTGTATTGGACCTTGAAAATGAGCTTTTCTCAGCCAGCAGAGATGTCAAAATAAACAGTAATGCAAATTCAGTTAGAGACACAGATTTTCACCTGCAACTTGCTTTAACATGTTTACCAATGCATGAAATGTTGTCTAAAATAAAAATAATGATGATTTTTAGTGGCTGAGACTGTTTTTATCACTTTCTGTATTGGACCTTGAAAATTAGCTTTTCTTAGCCAGCAGAGAGGTCGAAATAAGAAGTAATGCAAACTCAGTCAGATACAAAGATTTTCACTTGCAACTTGCTTTAACATGTTTAACAGTGCATAAAATGTTATCTAAAATAAAAAGAATAATGATTTTTAGTGGCTGAGACTGTTTTTATTACTTTCTGTATTTTACCTTGAAAATGAGCTTTTCCCAGCCAGTAGAGAGGTCAAATCAAGCAGTAATGTAAATTCAGTCAGAGACACAGATTTTCACTTACAACTTGCTTTAACATGTTTAACAGTGCCTGAAATATTATCTAAAACAAAAAAAATGATGATTTTTAGTGGCTGAGACTGTTTTTATCACTTTCTGTATTGGACATAGAAAATGAGCTTTTCTCAGCCTGCAGAGAGGTCAAAATAAGCAGTAATGCAAACTCAGTCAGAGACACAGATTTTCACTTGCAACTTGCTTTAACATGTTTAACAATGCATGAAATGTTGTCTAAAATAAAAATAATGATGATTTTTAGTGGCTGAGACTGTTTTTATTACTTTGTGTACTGGACCTTGAAAATGAGCTTTTCTCAGCCAGCAGAGAGGTCAAAATAAGCAGTAATGCAAACTCAGTCAGAGACACAGATTTTCACTTGCAACTTGCTTTAACATTTTTAACAGTGCATGAAATGTTATCTAAAATAAAAAGAATGATGATTTTAGTGGCTGAGACTGTTTTTATCACTTTCTGTAATGGACCTTTAAAAAAAAGCTTTTCTCAGCCAGCAGAGGTCAAAATAAACAGTAATGCAAACTCAGTCAGAGACACAGATTTTCACTTGCAACTTGCTTTAACATGTTTAACAGTGCATGAAATGTTATCTAAAACAAAAAGAATGATGATTTTTAGTGGCTGAGACTGTTTTAATCACTTTCTGTATTGGACCTTGAAAATGAGTTTTTTTCAGCCAGCAGAGAGGTCAAATTAAGCAGTAATGCAAACTTAGTAAGAGACACAGATTTTCACTTGCTACTTTCTTTAACGTGTTTAACTGTGCATGAAATGTTATCTAAAATAAAAAGAATGATGATTTTTAGTGGCTGAGACTGTTTTTATTACTTTCTGTATTAGACCTTGAACATGAGCTTTTCCCAGCCAGCAGAGAGGCCAAATCAAGCAGTAATGCAAACTCAGTCAGAGACACAGATTTTCACTTGCAACTTGCTTTAACATGTTTAACAATGCATGAAATGTTGTCTAAAATAAAAATAATGATGATTTTTAGTGGCTGAGACTGTTTTTATTACTTTCTGTATTGGACGTTGAAAATGAGCTTTTCTCAGCCAGCAGAGAGGTCAAATCAAGCAGTAATGCAAACTCAGTCAGAGACACAGATTTTCACTTGCAACTTGCTTTAACATGTTTAACAGTGCATGAAAAGTTGTCTAAAATAAAAAGAATGATGCTTTTTAGTGGCTGATACTGTTTTTAATATTTGCTGTAATGGACCTTGAAAATGAGCTTTTCTCAGCCAGCGGAGAGGTCAAAATAAGCAGTAATGCAAACTTAGTCAGAGACACAGATTTTCACTTGCAACTTGCTTTAACATGTTTAACAGTGCATGAAATGTTGTCTAAAACAAAAAGAATGATGCTTTTTAGCTTTTCCCAGCCAGCAACGAGGTCAAAATAAGCAGTATTACAATCTCAGTCAGATACACTGGTTATAACTTGCAACTTGCTTTAACATGCTTAACACTGCATGAAATGTTGTCTAAAACAAAACGAATGCTGCTTTTAATTGGTTGAAGCTGTTTTTATCACTTGCTGTACTAGGCCTCCAAACGAGTTTTAATGAACACTAATGAGTGAATTCAGACACTGATGAACACCTGCTGTTAATAATTACAATTACTTAAGAAAATAAACAAGAAACACAAACAGTGACTTGAGTTACAACATTAAATAAAATAAAATAAAATAAAAAAAATCAAAATAAAATAAAATAAAACACCTTCAGTCTCAGCAGAGGATCATTAAACAACTCCACAAACAACAGCAGACACACTTATTACTGACTGATTTGACGTCCATACAATTCTCATTGAGATCCAACAGAAATTAAGGTGTTTTTTGTGTCACCGTAATGGAGTGAGGGGCTGATTTAGTTGGGTTCTTCACCCTTGAACTCATTTAAGAAGACTTTCCAACTGCTGTAATACAGAGTTTACAAAACGTTTGTACTATAGCAATAAAGTTGGGAAGTCAATAAATGAAGAAATCTATTTATCTGAAATTAGTTCTGATAAATGTTTTGGTATAAATCTGGATGAAGGGTCTCATGCAATAGATTTTATGCTTAGTTGCAGGTATTAATTTAATTAATGAGAAGTGGAAACAGAAAAGATACCTCTGAAATTACTTAACAGTTAAGAAATAACATACAAAAACAGTTCAGTTATGACAAATACACACCCAGACCTCATGAATCTGACCTTGTATCTCAACAATGGTAACATCTCAAATGTTTCATGCTGCAATGCATGCTGGGAGTGGCACTGTACAAATATCCCAGCATGCATTGCGGTATAAATAAATGTTGTATAATGGTCTAACGGTTTTCTTTATTTGTGTTTGATTCTGCTGTTGTTTATGTTTAGACTTTCAGTTGCCTGTTTGTGAGTTAAACTGTTAATTTTGTTAAATTTGTTGTCACCATTATTGAGGTTCATATTCTGATTATTGATGTCTCTTTGAGTGCGATTTACACCATAGAGCAGTGTTATTGTCCAAGATATTCTTAAAAACTTCCAGAAATCATTGCAATATATATACATATAATGTAAAACAATAGATTTAACATTGAATAGGAGCAGTACATTTTATAATACTAAATGAGAACAGACTCTGCCATTTAATAGCAATATGAACATCACCAGATCTTATTTAGGTTTTTGGCTGGCTTGCCTCAACAAAGGAGCTTTTTAAACAAAGTTCTTAACAATTGCAGCAGCCAAGATAAATAAATGTTAAAAATGACAGGGCTAAGAGCCCAACTAAAGCAAACTCTGTTCTCCATGATGGTGACGTAAAACTTTAACTTTTTCTCAAGAAGAACTTTAGTAGATGTTATACAAAAATACATGTATTAAGTAATAAGCGTAGCTGGTGATGATGTTTGTAGAGTTGTTTAATCATCTGCTGATCATTTAAATGATTTAATCATTTGTTGTTCTTCAGGTTATTTCATTATAAAGCTGTGACTAAAGTTTTGTATGTTCTGTTCTTGTTTTTTCCCTTCAGTATTTCTTCATTTGTTCATTGTTAATCCTCAATTATCATTTAATTAGTAAGTTAATTAATGAATTTACTTCAGCTTTGCTCCATGTTTCTTGAACACTCAGTAGTGTGGACACTTCAATTAAAACTGAAGTATAGGCTCTGGGGTTTAAAGGGTTAAAGGTGTGAGAGGTAAAAACGCAGTGTAAAAATGTATTTTAACAGTAATATACTGTTAATTTACACAACGGAAGTAGACTGTAAAAAAACAGTATATTGCTGGCAACCACAGCTGCCAGTAGATTACTGTTAAATCAAGGAAAAACAGTATTTTACTGTAAAACCTGAAGCTAATTTCTTCTGTGTGTCACCGTTGTGGAGGACAGTAGAGCTAGTGTATGAGTTAAAGATGAACAATGAACTGCTGATGTTATTCTGCATGTTTCTCTATTTAAAGATAGCGGCTGTTTAGTGGCTGATGCAGTCAGAATCTCTCTGGTGATTCCAGATTTACATGTATGTGTGCTGTTGTGAAAAATAAGACATTAGAGTTAAACCGAACTTTTCTAATTAACTAAAATAAGTTATCATTATAAGTATGCTTCTAAGCATATGTAGCACATTACTTCATAAACTCATTCAGCAGTTGACCAAGTTGAGGCAGTTGCTTTCAGTGAGCAAAATGAGTTCACTTGAGTATTGTGTAAATCAATGTAGTCCATGTATTTTTACAGCAACATACTGTAAAATAACAGCACATTGCTGGCAACTGCAGCTGCCAGTATTTTACTGTTTTTTAACGGGATAATTTTTAACAGTGTACTTACACACCTTTAACCTTTTAAACCCCAGAGCATATACTTCAGTTTTAATTAAAGTGTCCACACTACTGAGTGACTAATTAAATGATCATTGAGGATTAGCAGTGAACAAATGAAAAAATACTGAAGGGAAAAAACAAGAACAGAACAAACAAAACTACAATTTTAGTCACAGCTTTGAAATGAAATAACCTGAAGGTCAACAAATGATTAATTCATTTAAATTATCAGTGGATGATTAAACAACTCTACAAACAACAACACTAGCTACACTTATTACTGAAACATTTATTTTTGTATAACATCTACTAAAGTTCTTCTTGAGAGAAATGTTAACATTTTACGTCACCATTATGGAGAACAGAGTTTGCTTTAGTTGGGCTCTAAGCCCTAACATTTTCATGATTAAAATAATTTGGCTGCTGCAATTGTTAAGAACTTTGATTAATAAGCTCTTTTTAATGTGGTAAGCCAGCCAAAAACCTATATAAGATCTGGTGATGTTTATGTTGCTATTAAATGGCAGAATCTGTTCTAATATAATTTACTGCTCCTATTTAATGTTTAATCTATTGTTTCACATCATTTGTGGCAATGATTTCTGAAAGTTTTTAAGAATGTCTTCGACAAAAACACTGCTCTATGATGTAATTTGCACTCAAACAGACATCAATCATCAGCGTATAAACCTCAATAATGGTGACAACTAACAAAATTAACAGTTTAACTCACAAACAGGCAACTGATAGTCTAAACATAAACAACAGCAGAATAAAACGCAAATAAAGAAAACTGTAAAACCATTATACTACATTTATTCATGACGCAATGCATGCTGGGATATTTGTACTGTGGCACAACCAGCATGCATTGCAGCATGAAACATTTGAATTGTTACTATTGTTGAGGTACAAGGTCTGATTTATGAGGTCTGAGTGTGTCTTATATCGGAAATGTTTTTGTATGTTATTTTTAACTGTAAAGTAATTACATCTTTTCTGTTTTCACTTATTAATTAAATGAATATCTGCAACTAAGCATACAAATTATTGCATGAGGCTCTTCATCCAGACATATACCATAACACTCATTCAAACAATTTTCAGACAACTAGATTCATTTATCTATTGACTTTCCCACTTTATTGTTATAGTACAAATATTTTGTAAACTCTGTATTACAGCAATTGGAAAGCCTAATTAAATGAGATCAAGGGTGAACAGCCCAACTAAATCAGCCCCTCACTCCATTACAGTGACACAAAAAAACACCTAAATTTCTGTTGGCTCTCAATGAGAATAGTAGGGAAGTCCAAGCAGTCAGCAATAAGTGTATCTGATGTTGTTTGTGGAGACTGAAGGTGTTTTATTGATTTTATTTAATGTTGTAACTCAAGTCACTGTTTGCGTTTGTTGTTTCTTTCCTTCAGTACTTGAGATGATTAACAGCAGGTGTTCATCAGTGTCTGAATTCACTCATTAGCATTCATTAACTCTGTCAGGTGAACTATATTGGTGAACTAGTTGATGGAATAGTGAACAAGGGCACAAAATGTGATTTCAAAAACAGACTTCAAAACGTCAAATCTAAACTCTATTAGCTCACAGTTTTCTGCAGTTGGTTACTTTCTCAAAAAACAAAAATGTTACCCAGAATGCACTGTTTTTAACAGAATATTACTGTTTTAGTGAAAAAACATTATTTTACCGTATAATCTGACCATTTTTAACAGCAATTTTTTATAGTGTACATAATTACAGAATATGTTTTTTCCACCATGTCATAGGTTTTACACTGATGTATTTTGTTTAATTTTGTATTTATAACAATTTAATAGTTACAAAACTATAATGAAGTCACAAAATTATTTTTTGATTACTGGAAAGGAATACAATATACTGATGCCCTGTTTCTCTGGGCTTTATTGGTGATAATGATCTTTAATGTTGGACCGTCACTGCCTTACAGACTTAGAAACTGGCCAGACAGTAATGTGTGAATTGTGGAGCAGGTTAAACCAAAAAAAAAAAAAAAAAATCAGTATTTTTTAGTAAGTGTACTTTTTTGTTTTTATTTTTGCGATAATAAAACATATATTTGTAGAGCAACTCATGTTCTGTTGTCATTAATATTTTAATAAACTTAAATTGGTATAACTGTTCGAGATATAAACAAAAGCAAGTGATGACCAATAATTATTTGCTAGAAATAGCAACAGCAGTGGGAAGGGAGGAAAGTTTATGTTAAAAAGTTTGGAAAAACCTGAGGGATAAGTTTGTTTATGCCAAAAGAGGCCATGACAAAAGTGGAGACCAGGTATACTTTTACAATGATGTATATTTGTGGATTGGGCTAAATCTAAAAAAAAAAAAAAAACATCAGTATTTTTTTTTTTTTTTAGTAAGTGTACTTTTTTTGCTTTTATTCTTGCCGTAATAAAAATATATTTGTAGAGCAACTCATGTTTTCTTGTGATTAACATTGTAATAAACTTTAAATGATAAAACTGTTCGTGATATGAACAAAAGCAAGCCATGCATCAAAGTTTGTTAAAAACAAAAATGGAATGGTATCGTCACAATATTGTTAACAAAAAATTCCAGATCAGAATTCTGACAAAAATATAAATATTTTATAGTTTTAAAATCAAAATCAGGTATTACATATTTTATTCTTAACAAAACAGAAATGTCATCCCATAATTATTTTGAAAATTTGATAAATAAAACATATGTTCCAATGACTCTATGTCTCCTCTACAAAAGGTACAAACGTTACAATCCATATTAAATCTATGTCTGAGGAACTCATTTCAAGGGTAAATATCGTTAATAAATTTAAACTGAACTTCTTTTGCCATTGGTAGAAGTGCAAGAGAGAGAAATCTTGTTCGAATTCGAACCACCTTGTCTTCAGGAAAATCTAAAACAAGGGGTCTTTTCTTAACTTTAGAAGGGAAAATCTGTTTATTATAACTAACATTCTTAAAGTTTTATTATAACAGCTCTGCCCATAAAATTAATACAAAAAATAATAAGATTGCCCAATCTTGGTATCACAGAAGAATAACCCAATTACCCTTTGATCAGCTGAACCAAACCACCAGGAATAGCTTTCAACAAAGACATATACAATTTCTGAGTACAAATAATATGGTATTTTTCACAAAAATCAACATAACTGAGGAAATTTCCAACCCCATCCAAAATTTGTATAATAGACCAAACACGTTTGTCCACACACTCCTGAAAAAACACATATTTCCTCTTAATAAGTAAATACTTATTATTCCACAAAGAACAACTATGTGGCAAAAAAAAAAAAAAAAAATTGTATATTAACTTCCAATACAGCAATACCTGACTATGAAAAGATTAAAATTTACACTTTAACTTTGATGGCTCAAAATCGCATCTTAATAGATAGTCTATGCCCCCAAAGGAATCAAATAGTTTAGAAAAAAAACTAAACCAGAAAGAATGTTTATGTCGAATGAAGGTTTGAAGCCACTTCAGCTTAAGGAAACCATTCATAACATCAAAATTAATTACATATAATCCTCCCTCATTGATTGGTTTCACTACATCTGATTTCCTAGGATAATGATGCTTATTTATCCATAAAAACTTTATATTGCATTTGATTCTGATTTTTAATGCACCTATTAGCTATACTTAAAGAAAAAGCAGGGTAAATCATCCTGGAAAGTGCTTCTGACTTTTTGTAAAACAGTTCTACCAAAAATAGATTGATCCCACAAATTTTGTATTTTGTTCTACTTTTTATCATATTACCAATCAGATTATTCCCTTACTTTAGGGTCTTTAGAAATAACAACACCCTTTAACCTAAATTTTAACTGGAATATTGAACAGTTGTTTGGAGTGCCATCAGCTTACTTTTTTCTTTTTTTATTCAATTGCAGACCAGAAGCATTTGAAAAATGAGACACCAGAATAATGGCAACTGGAATCTGCTCTGCATTACTGAGAAACAGGGTGGTATCATATAGTTGACTTATTATTATTTGACTCCCTAAAGCATTCAAAGGTCTGATAACATACAGTGCTAACAATTCAACTACTAAAATAAAATAAATATGGACTTGTCGGATCCCCTTGTCTAATCCCCTTGTCTTGTGTCTTTATACAGCATTTCTATTATGTTAACAAATTTATTACCAAAACCAAAAAATTTCAATGTATGTAAAATAAATTTGTGTTCTACAGTATCAAATGCCTTGTAGATGTCGAGAAATAAAACAAACCCATCCTCTTTAATTAAATGTCCATAATTAATTAGATCTAAAAAGTCTAATGTTGTTCTGAATTAGCCTTCCTTTAATAAAACCACACTGTTAAAAATTGTCCCGTTAAAAAACAGTAAAATACTGGCAGCTGCAGTTGCCAGCAATGTACTGTTATTTTACAGTATATTGCTGTAAAAATACATGGACTACATTGATTTACATAATACTCAAGTGAACTCATTTTGCTCACTGAAAGCAACTGCCTCAACTTGGTCAACTGCTGAATGAGTTTATGAAGTAATGTGCTATATATGCTTAGAAGCATACTTATAATGATAACTTATTTTAGTTAATTAGAAAAGTTCGGTTTAACTCTAATGTCTTATTTTTCACAACAGCACACATTCATGTAAATCTGGAATCACCAGAGAGATTCTGACTGCATCAGCAACTAAACAGCCGCTATCTTTAAATAGAGAAACATGCAGAATAACATCAGCAGTTCATTGTTCATCTTTAACTCATACACTGGCTCTACTCTCCTCCACAACGGTGACAGACAGAAGAAATTAGCTTCAGGTTTTACAGTAAAATACTGTTTTTTCCTTGATTTAACAGTAATCTACTGGCAGCTGTGGTTGCCAGCAATCTACTGTTTTTTACAGTCTATTTCCGTGGTGTAAATTAACAGTATATTACTGTTAAAATACATTTTTACACTGTGTTTTTACCTCTCACACCTTTAACCCTTTAAACCTGAAAGATTATGTGCATTTTAGTTCACTTGCATTTACATTGATTAAACTCTGATGTGATATGATGGGGTGACCTGTGCCTCGACCCCCACAAACTGATAGGTGTGAACTAAATGACCCTTTTACAATCTCAATGGGTATTAGCAAAACAACAGCTGAAACATCTGAAGAGGGTCCTGCTGAGCTTCGTGAACAGAATGGTTTGTTTGATGCTAATATAAAGTACTGTCTCACAGACAGTACTTTGAGTTAAGTTACTTGAAGACCGACGGGTTAACATCACTGCTGAGGAACTGCACTATTCATTGTCTTCAATAAAGTCTTCTCTCCATAAGAACTTTGGTCAGCTTACTGATTTTATGTATTAGAGTCATCTGATACATTGGCGAGCCACCCAAGAACGGTTAAGCCAAATACAGCAAAATCTAACAATTTGGCGAGCCAGCCAGGAGAGACTGAAAAGAGGAAAACTCATCAACTGCAACAAGAAATGAACTGAAGAATCTTGGAGAATCTACAGTTAAAGCTGAAGATAAACGGATTTTGTTTGTGGACGAGTCCTGGATCTACATATTGTATCTGTGGACACACTTTATTTTAATCAACTGGATCTCATCTCAAAGATCCTAGTTTGGTGAGTGAAACTTATCAGCTCTCTTAAAGAACCCTTAAAAGATACATCTTTTATAAGTAACCATTAAAGTAAGCAGATCGACCTGTATATGTAGTGCAGTAATAAACTACAGTGATAGTATTGCTGAAATTTCAGGCTTTTTCTCAATATTTGCAGAAATTGTTAAAGAAACAATTTGGTCCATTTATCAAAAGATTTTGAAAGAGCAGTGGAAATTTTAGGCTTAGTCCATTCTCAGGGTACTTGTAGGAATTATTTAAACAATTTGGTCCTTTCTCATGGAGATTGTAGGAATTGTTGAAAATAATTTGGTCCATTTCCCCAGGGGACTGTAGGAGCCGTAAAATAGTTTGGGACTGATGTTGCTGCAAGAATTAGGAATTCTTGACTGGGTGCTAATTCAGTAGCCACTATTTTAATTTTGAAGGTAACAGAGCCTTCTGTGATAGAATTCTTAAAACATTGTAGGTTTGGTTCGTTTTCTAGAGTTTGCATGAACTGTTAAATAATCATTCTGGTCCAATCACTATATGCAGAAGCAGAGCTTGGTCCATTCTCAGCTGTGTTTGTAGAGATTGAAAAATAACAGTTTAGCTTATTTGTCCAAAGATGGTTATGAGCCATATAAAGCAAACATAAATAGTTTGCGACTGATATTGCTGCGAGAATTAGGAATTCTTGACTGTGGGCTTATTCAGTAGCCAGTATTGGAATTTTGAAAATTCTAACTGTGTTAAAATATGATGGCATGAAACTGTAATCTGTTTGCCTTAGGTTTAAGGATACAGTAAGATTTAAGTACATTGTATTAGGGACAAATCCTAAAGAAAGTTACTTAGCCTTCTAAGATAATGCTCAGAAAGAATTGTTATTAGACAGAAGCTTTCAGACAATTTTAGGCTTGATTCTTGCTTTGAAGATTGTAGAAACTGTGAAAAAATAATTCTGGTCAAATCACTAAGAATGCAGAAGCAAAGCTTGACACATTCTCTGTTGGGATTGTAGAGATTGTAAAAGTAATAGTTTAATACATTTGTTCAAAGATTGTTAGAAGCCAAATAAGATTTGGGACTGAAAGAACGAAAGTGCTAATTTAATAGCCACTATTTTAGCTTTGAAACAAATGTTGAATCTGTCTATGTATTTGTAATGGTTTAACAGACTGCTGTGAATTTAAATTGGAATAAGCACCTTTGATAGCTCTAACACCTTTTGTTCTGTTTCACACCTCTGAGGGCACTGTCCTGTACTTCCCATGGCTGAGTCTGCAAGGAACTATGCTAATGGAGCTACCCTGAGAACAACATCAGAAAAGAATGGAACAGAACCTCCATGTGTTACCATTGATCAGATGTTGGAAAATCTGAATGAATATTTGGACAAAAGGCTGGGACTGAGGAAGTGTCGTGATGACGTGTGCAAGAAGTACAGCATCAAGCACTCAGAGAGTGGATTATGGGCATTGCCGGACATTAAAAGGGCTTATGGAAAGACACAGCGCTTATGCACAACCACCAAGAAGGATGGATTGTCTGTGATTTTGGTTAAGCAAATTCTTCAACATGAGCATAAGTGTAAGATTGACAGATTGGAACGTGAGAACAAAGCGGAGAAAGCTAAAGTTCGAGCACTGGCTGAACAATTGCAAAACTTAAAGAAGGATAAAGAAAGACTGGAAAAGGAAAACAACAAGCTATTGACTTTGATCTCTAAACAGCTGGAATCAAGATCTTCGAGCAGCTTTGTTGACAGTGAGGCTGATCTTTCCATCAACACCTGTGTTCATGACCCAGTGAACTCAAAGATTAGATTAGCTCCTGTGATTGTCAAACACAGAAGGACTAACGTTGAAATTGACAATGAGGAGGGCTATGAAGACAATGGAGAGAGACGAACTCGCACTGTGACAAAAGTGGTAAAGAAGTATGTTCCATACAGGACATACCATCCAGCTACTCCAGAGCAAGTTGACAAATGGACAAAAGAGCTGCCAGATGTATACAAACAACCACGAAAGGTTTGGCAGTTTCTTCAACGACTGCAGAAAATCTACATTTTACATCCACTAGACGGTGTGATGATTCTTAATGTCACCCTAAGAGAAAGTGACCAAAAGAGACTCACAGAAAGTGTTGAAAGAAGGATTGGTGAATCACAAGAAAACATAGAGGATGGATGGGAAGCCATAAAAAACTTCTTGTTTGAACTGAAACCTGCAGAGGTCAATTGGGCAAGAATTACCTCATGCATGCAGAAAACTGGAGAAAGTGTTGCAGAGTTTGAAGAACGCTTCAGACAAATATGGACGGAACATTCTGGTCTGAATACAAGTGAAGATCTTGACAAAGACACTGGAATTCCCCTGAAAACAGCATTTGTCAATGGACTCAATCCTGAGATTTCTAAAGATCTTAAAATCAGGTATGATGACTGGGACAGCACTGTAACAACTTTCATCCAGATTGTTGAATGGTCAGCTAAACTGGAGAGAGCACAAGATGTCAGACTCAGATCTTTGCAATCGGAAAGTTTGTTTTACAAGAACAGAAGAATTGAGGATGAGCAAAAAGAACGTGAGTATATGGGATACTCAAAACTACGAACTAAAGGAAGATGCAGAAATTGCAATGAAGAAGGACACTGGGCCCGTGAGTGCAAGCTCAGTTTAAAACATCAAAGTAAGGATGATGACCACCTGTTCAAGCAGTTTCAGCAGCTAACAATACAACAAAAACAGACTCTGCTAAATGCTGTACAGCCGCAGGGAAACTGAAGAACCTCTCTCTGCAGCACCAGCTAGTGACGTCTTTTCCAGAAGCTGATGAACTGAATGTGTATGCAAACAGTAATATAAAAGCTGACACAGAAGTCTCAACAGATGAAGACAAGTTTGATGTCCTAGTAGATGGTGTTGCCAAACAAGCCGTAAAGGAGAGAGGTGAACATACAGCGGCATTAAGACAGCTTCAGCAAGACCACGGATCAGTCTTAGACAGAAAGCAGACTGCAAATGAAAACTCAACAAAAGAAATGCTGATGGACGGTGCAATAGAACTGCATGATGGCAACCAATGCAGTACAGATGGAAATAGACTATGCCTATTTGAACATGCCCTAAACCAGCCCATGTCCACAGAAAATCTTACATCTGACAGCCTTGTCCAAAACAAAGCAAGACTCAGCCTGGCAGTACATGAGGACATTAATCAAGTTTTGTCACCTCTGAAGAGGGGCCATAGTTTAGATCCCAGAAAATGGGTAAAGATACGACAACCTCAGATATTAACATTAAAATCTAGGAGTGAGAGCTCACATGAGAAGGTTTTAGTATCTGATTCAATAAATAAAGTTCAGGGACTTGATGAATGGATCAATGTGAGTTTGCCTAGAGACGAGGGATAGATGACAGTAGTGTTTTTCAGAGTCCAGATATGGCGGGACTAGAGTTTTTAGGCTCTAGCTTGTCACCTGAGGATGAAGACATAAACCACCACTGATAAACACTGTAGTGTCCTGTCAATATTAAATAGGGACAGTTTCTATAGTTTCTATAGGCAGTTTGACAATTTCTCTAAAATCTTTTTTTGGGCAAGATACGTTTCCCTTTTCTCTTTTGTGTGATTGCAGGTGTTCCGATGTTCCAGAGAATGACCAGAGACACACAACACCAGACACCTAGATGAACACACCTGAACATTCACAGAACACAACCACATCCGCTTCTTCCACAACATCACAACTTCAAATAGAAATGGACTCAGGCATATAAGGAATTGCAAGCTTCACCATGCCTTGTTATTCTGTCACTTTAAGTTATATAGCCTGTATTGCAGATTGCTGTATACATGATTAACTTGTTTTATGATCAAAAATGATCAGAGGAGGGATTGAAAGATTATGTGCATTTTAGTTCACTTGCATTTACATTGATTAAACTCTGATGTGATATGATGGGGTGACCTGTGCCTCGACCCCCACAAACTGATAGGTGTGAACTAAATGACCCTTTTACAATCTCAATGGGTATTAGCAAAACAACAGCTGAAACATCTGAAGAGGGTCCTGCTGAGCTTCGTAAACAGAATGGTTTGTTTGATGCTAATATAAAGTACTGTCTCACAGACAGTACTTTGAGTTAAGTTACTTGAAGACCGACGGGTTAACATCACTGCTGAGGAACTGCACTATTCATTGTCTTCAATAAAGTCTTCTCTCCATAAGAACTTTGGTCAGCTTACTGATTTTATGTATTAGAGTCATCTGATACATTGGCGAGCCACCCAAGAACGGTTAAGCCAAATACAGCAAAATCTAACAAACCCCAGAGCATATACTTCAGTTTTTATTGAAGTGTCCACACTACTGAGTGTTCAAGAAACATGTAGCAAAGCTGAAGTAAATGTATTAATTAACTGACTAATTAAATGATAATTGAGGATTAACAATGAACAAATGAAGAAATACTGAAGGGAAAAAACAAGAACAGAACATACAAAACTTTAGTCACAGCTTTATAATGAAATAACCTGAAGAACAACAAATGATTAAATCATTTAAATGATCAGCGGATGATTAAACAACTCTACAAACATCATCACCAGCTACACTTATTACTTAATACATGTATTTTTGTATAACATCTACTAAAGTTCTTCTTGAGAAAAAGTTAAAGTTTTACGTCACCATCATGGAGAACAGAGTTTGCTTTAGTTGGGCTCTTAGCCCTGTCATTTTTAACAGTTATATATCTTGGCTGCTGCAATTGTTAAGAACTTTGTTTAAAAAGCTCCTTTGTTGAGGCAAGCCAGCCAAAAACCTAAATAAGATCTGGTGATGTTCATGTTGCTATTAAATGGCAGAGTCTGTTCTCATTTAGTGTAATAAAATCTACTGCTCCTATTCAATGTTAAATCTATTGTTTTACATTTTATGTCTATATATGGCAATAATTTCTGGAAGTTTTTAAGAATATCTTGGACAATAACACTGCTCTATGGTGTAAATCGAAGAGACTCAAAGAGACATCAATAATCAGCATATGAACCTCAATAATGGTGACAACTAACAAAATTAACAGTTTAACTCACAAACAGGCAACTAAAAGTCTAAACATAAACAACAGCAGAATCAAACACAAATAAAGAAAACTGTGAGACCATTATACAACATTTATTTATACCGCAATGCATGCTGGGATATTTGTACCGTGCCACTCCCAGCATGAAACATTTGAGATGTTACCATTGTTGAGATACAAGGTCAGATTCATGAGGTCTGAGTGTGTATTTGTCATAACTGAACTGTTTTTGTATGTAATTTCTTAACTGTTAAGTAATTACGGAGGTATATTTTCTGTTTCCACTTCTCATTAATTAAATTAGTACCTGCAACTAAGCATATAATCTATTGCATGAGGTCCTTCTTCCAGATTTATAACAAAACATTTATCAGAACTAATTTCAGACAAATAGATTTCTCTATTTATTGACTTCCCAACCTTATTGCTATAGTACAGATGTTTTGTAAACTCTGTATTACAGCAGTTGGAAAGTTTTATTAAATGAGTTCAAGGGTGAAGAGCCCAACTAAATCAGCCCCTCACTCCATTACGGTGACACAAAAAACACCTTAATTTCTGTTGGATCTCAATGAGAATAGTATGGCAGTCAAATCAGTCAGTTATAAGTGTGTGTCTGCTGTTGTTTGTGGAGTTGTTTAATGATCCTCTGCTGGGACTGAAGCTGTTTTATTTTATTTGATTTTATTTAATGTTGTAACTCAAGTCACTGGTTGTGTTTCTTGTTTATTTTCTTCAGTAATTGTAATTATTAACAGCAGGTGTTCATCAGTGTCTGAATTCACTCATTAGTGATCATTAAAACTGTCAGGTGAACAATATTAGTTAACTAGTGTATGAAATAGTGAACAAGGACACACAGTGTGATTTCAAACACAGACTTCAAAACATCGAATCTGAACTCTGTTAGCTCACAGTTTTCTGCTGTTGGTTACTTTCTCGAAAACAAAAATGTTACCCAGAAAGCACTGTTTTTAACAGAATATTACTGTTTTAGTGAAAAAACATTATTTTACCGTAGAATCTGACCGTTTTTTAACAGCAATTTTTTACAGTGCAGACTGAGTTACACTTATAACTAGAATCAATCTAAATTTAAATTTATTAACTATTGCATACATAAGAATTTTATAATCCACATTGAGTAATCGGCCTCAAATTCTCAATAATTCTTTATTCCTTGTTTGACTTTAAAATAAGAATAATTAAACCCTGTTTCATAGTTGGAAGTAAAGTATAAGAATTAAAACACTCTTTTAATGCTTCAAATATCAAACATTTTATATCCTGCCAAAAATGTTTGTAGAAGTTAGTAGTTAAACCATCCTGACCAGGAGACTTACCCAAACACATCTTTTTAATAGCTACTTCAAGTTCCTCTAGCTTCAAATCCTCATCACATTTCTTTAAATTTAGTATCTGGGATATAATCTTTAACCTTTTCTAGAAATTTAATAGCATTATTTTCAGAAAATGATGAAGAGTAAATATTACTAGAAAATTTATATATTTCCTTAGATATCAGTTTAGAATTCGGAATTATTGCATCCTTAATAACTAAAGTGTGAATTGCATTACTTCGCTGTGTCCTCTTTTCTAATTGACAAAAATAGGATGTGTTCTTCTCTCCTTCCATCCATTTTCCACGAGACCTTACAAATGCTTCTTGTTCTTTCATTACATACATGCTGTCTAATTTAGCTTGAAGAGTAATTAACTTTTTCACATCTTTAACTTTATCTTGTATGTTACAGGAAGCATTAATTTCCTGAATTATCCTAAATTCTTTTTGCATTATATCACTTCTCTTTTGATCACCAAATCGAATTGAAGTTCCCCTTGTTTTAAATTTAAAGTACCCCATTTTAATTCCATTGGAACTTACAGTTTTTTTTACAATGGCTCTGACACTTTGATCAATACATTTAACAACTTTCCTAAACTCTTAACACAGTTAGCACAACATCGGTGGCCCTTTGGCCTATTATGTTTCTCCTACGGTGACACCTTTTGGCCAAGTTGAAGCCAGCCTCATCAACAGATAATTTCATGTGGGACTTGATTGGCCTCCAACTCCATGACTCTCTAAAAGTAATTAGACACAGTGTAAATGCTTCACTGTACTGTATAACTAATGTATGTACTAATGAACGCCAGGTTTATAGAGTAGTTTACTGCAAAACACATTGTGCATAGTAAAGTAATCACTATATTGCATAACCTTACCTGGACGTATTGCTTTCAAAAACCTCATGAGTCCTCTTTTAGAACATATAGTATGATCATGTGATTTGAAAAACCTCAACACATGAGTGTGGTTTCTAGATGGAAATCAGCTGTGACATATATATATATATATATATATATATATATATATATATATATATATATATATATATATATATATATATTTGCGCTGTCAAAATTAGTGCGTCAACGCATGCAATTAATTTTAAATAATTAACGCGTTAAAAAAATTAACGCAATTAATGCAGTTGCAGGTTTTTTTTTACTTCCTGTTGTGGTGGACGTGTGTTTAACATGCAAGAAATGTGGATAAGACCAAGGAAGCACTTTTTGAAGGCAAGTTTCAGTATAAAACAATTAGTCGCATCACCAGGCTCTCCAGAGTTTCATGCAATTTCAGGTGTTTCATTTTAAACTTTCGACTTCTGTTGTAAGCTGATACCGCATGGCGAACAGAAAGAAAATCCTCTGCATTTCGTGACTCGGTGTTCCTTTAAGGTAATAAAATCACTGCTTAGGCTACACTGTAGAATTTTAATAAGAGTATAATCTTAATCGTATTAAAATCGGAGTATTGGTGTCTTATGTGAATGTACTCAGAAAGTCTCTGGTGAAGTTGCGAGCTGTCAAAGACAGGGCATTACTCTGCCTTTCAGCATGAGCCCTCCAAGTTTAGCGTGTTTCCTCAGTAAACGCAACGAAAGCAAATGCTTCGTGTTGTTGTGTCAGAATCCTTGTCAAATACAGTAATACTTTAGGACGCTTAGTTTAAGAAAATTTGATGAACATGATCATGCATGTTGAATCTGAGGTGTGTTTGTCTGTCTGTGTGTCTGTCAGGCCTGTTGAGGGGTGTCAAGGGTGGAGTGAGTGGCGTATCTGAGTAGGGGCGTGTGCGCGCGAGACGAACCTGAAGGACGGTGGGGGTGAGTTGCGCGCGACATAAGCTACCTGAATAGCAAACAGGGATGTGGTGGAGAGGGGTGTGCAATGTTTTTAACGTCCGGTTTGTGAGAAATTATCATTCATTTGCTGGCTTCCGGGAGTCTCTGGGCACTTTTTAGATACTCCTAGTATTAGCAACTGGATGAATGTAAAGGAGGATTAAGCTAAATTGTTTCTAATGTAACAGAAATAAGCTCATTCTATGAATATAAATAATCAACAATAGCAGTTTATTCCTAATTATTAATATTCCGGCTTAAGCTTCAGTCAATTTGGTCAAACAAACATATAATTGTATATGATCATGCTCGCGCGACCGAGCAGATTCCCAGATTATGAATATTAATTATCAACAATAACAAATTATTATTAAACATTAATATTCCGGATCAATTTATTGTTAATTTGACCAAACAAACACAAGCAGAGCCGCCGCTCTTCCGAGCGGACACAGCAATGATCGATTCATATAGAAAAAGGGAATTTAATTGCTACTTCTTGCGAAGTAGATTAATCATTCAAAAGTTTTAAACAACTTATAATAGCTAGGCAGGGGAATCTGTATTTCAGTGACATTTTCTCGTGAGGCAAACAATACAATTCATTTGATTATAATGGGATTTATTGACTAGTCAGACAGATAACGAACAACGCACAAACATACATTAAACACAGAACAAAGGTAAACCACGTGGAGATATCGGGTCTATAGAACGTGTAACAACAAAGAGAAATAGTAAAGCGAGGAAATAGAGATTTCAGATAAAAGAGTGACAAAACTTTCAGTTCCACACGCACCATTAAGGACCACCAAGATTATAAAGACAAAAACACCTTTTTTTGATAAAAGGGGCACAGCTTAATCGCATAACTAAAATCACCTGGACTTTCATGTCTGGAGGTCTCTCTTATGCAAGTCTTTCTTCTGTCGTGATG
Source organism: Danio rerio (assembly GCF_052040795.2). Lineage (NCBI taxonomy): Eukaryota > Metazoa > Chordata > Actinopteri > Cypriniformes > Danionidae > Danio > Danio rerio. Next base: position 17,600,354 of record NC_141029.1, read on the forward strand.
AAAACTCCTTTTGGATGTCCTTCTTGATGCGTGGAGTTTGTAATGCAGTTTGGACGAACACGATCGCAAACTTTAAACTGAGTTTACTTTGCCGGGAAATAAAGAAAAGCCTGGCGGGAAAAGTCCATGCGGCTTAGAAGAGCTGCTTGGCCCGAGGGGCCACCTTTTTTTGTGATGTTCTTTGTTCGGACGTTCTCCAGGATGTTTGGGGAGAAGTCTGGTTATACCTGCGGGTCACGTGACAACCCGTTCAGCATTCTGACCAATGATTTTAGGGGAAAGTTTAAGCGCGAATCCTTCCTTTGTCTTGAGGCTGCTCGTTTGCAAATTTGAGTGTCCGCCCAAAGCATGCGGACAGGCATTTAATACAGAGAATTAAAGAATAAAGCAATGCGAGTTATGATCTTGCTCTATGCATCATGTGTTGTAAAATGTCAGCAGAAACCCATCAGTACCAAACATGGGGGGTTTAAAAGTACATCAACATAATTTTTCATATCCTTACATTATTTATGCTTTAAAAAGGCCTAAAGGGAACAGGCATACAGGTTATAAGAGAGGTTACACAGGTAAGAAAAGTCAGAAATGAGATACAAAGTTTGCAAACATAACATTTTAGTTCTGTGCTGGTCCCTGATTTCTCAGTCAATTTCTCCTTGGACTAGTGTCCTTTGGGTGTGGGGGAGTTGAGTGTGTGTGTAAAAAAGGAATGTCTTTGAAGATCTAGGCTTATCTGTCCAGTCTCCCTTGATTACGTAAGCTGTCACGAAAATCCAGACTTCATGGAGCCAGGAGTCGTAAACCGTCCTGTCGACTGAACCTAGACTGTGATAAAATCAATAAGTAATTTTATCTGTGGACTGTACGCTACACAACTTTATAATTAATGTTTTCAACTCACAGCAAAAAAACTTTACAATGAGTGCAACTGTTTGTATTCTATAGTTTATTATTATAATTTTTCATTTTCCATATCTGCAATGCCTGTATTTTGGCATTTTTTTTGCAGTCCACTTAGAATCCAACATGAAAACCAATGTTTTCTTTATTGGCATTGTGTATATATATATATATATATATATATATATATATATATATATATATATATATATATATATATATATATATATATATATATACATACATATATCTTCTCTTTCTCTTCTATGGCCTCAGTCCCGTATGATTGCGGGGTCGGCAATTTTTGGAACAAGTCCTCCATTTTTAGACTTGTCCATATGATAACAACTTTTTTACACCTTCCGGCCGGCCTGTCAGATGGGCCTGTCACACTCATACACTGTTCACCTGTAGCATGTCTTTGGACTGTGGGGGAAACTGGAGCACCTAGATGAAACCCACGCAGGGAGAACATGCAAACTCCTCAAAGAAACGCCATTTATATATATATATATATATATATATATATATATATATATATATATATATATATATATATATATATCATTTGTCTTTCAATTGACATACAGTAGGTGAGAGTTCAAAGTGACTATTACCGCCGCGTCATATACCGCCGCCGTTTGAAATAGGAGCCGCTTTGTTTTTAGTGTATGACCGCAGTTTGTGAATGAGCCGCTAGGGGGCGCAAAGGGACGGGATGCGAACGGACAGAAATAGCCCACACAGCAGCCTTAAATATGCTACTGTGCTTGTAAATGAGATTAAACAATAAGTCAAAGCATTATAATTCCTTTATTAATCATTTAAAATTTGTTAACACGCTTTATTGTTATTCTAAACTTAAGTGCAAAGAGGATTCTTTTTGAAAAATAGAATTGAAGAAGTTAAAGACAACTAAAATTAAAGCACAAACATTCAGTACAAATATTCTAAGTATGCCTAAATTAAAAAATAAAGTCTTTTAGCCTAAATGTAAAGAGATGTTCAGTGTTTGCTATTTTGGTAGGACTAACAAAAAACCTTTTCATTTATGTTTTAATTTACGTTTTTATTTACATTTTCGTTGTTGATTATATTTTACGTCACAATTATTGTACATAATAATAAACGAATAATGAAAAATAATAAAAATAGGCCTTATGTATTTAAAGACATGTGGTGAAACACTAAAACGGTCAGGCGCATGGTCTAAAGAGCTTAAGTTGAATGCTGCTTCATAAAATAATTTTGCCGCATGACATATCTCGCAGGTTTATTTTTAATAGTTTTCAGTAAATTTTTTTGTTTCAAAACATCAATGTTCTCTTTAAAGTTCTCTTTAAAGTATAACTGTTGTTTTGTTTTTTTTTACTTAATGGCCCAGTATGTTTTGTATTTTAATTTCAATTTCAGTCACCTTGCATATGCATTTGAAATATAATGCGCGCATAACCGCGGAAAGAAGAAAAAACTGTCAAAGGTTAGAGCGAATTCATCAAAATTAGCTATATTAAAATACAGCATGTAAGTACAGCAAGGCAGAGTGTGAACAAACTCAAGGTAAGGCTTAGATATGCGCTTGCCTTTTAATGAATTTAAAAAGATTTGCGGCCTTTTTATAGGCTACAGGCTACTATGGTGTATAATGTTTCTTTCATTATTTTTTATTTTGTATGGTAAAGAACAATGCACTGTATGTTATTAATGTAAACTTAGGTTAAAATTTACCATTGATAAATGTGACCTACCTCAAGTAGATGACTTAAAGTACAGTATAATAAAATAATGTTAACGTCAATGTTCTTCTTTAAAGTAAAATTGTTGTTTTGTTTTTTTTTACTTAATGGATCAGTATGTTTTGTATTTTAATTTTAATTTCAGTCACCTTACATATGCATGTGAAATATAGGCTAATGCGCGCATAACCGCGAAAAAAAGAAGAAAAAGCTGTCAGGTTTGGCCAGTGTGTTTTTTGTCTAATAAATTATAGTTTTTTTTTACTTTAAAACTTTAAAACAGATTGCTATTTTTCTAATGACATATGATTTAATAAATTTGTATTTTAAAAATTTCTCTTTTTTGAATTTTTTTAACTGCACTTTTTAGGAAATATTTTTGTACATCAAAAAGTGTGGTTATAATGACATCTGACTGGCTAATCCAGCAAAAAAGTCACTAAAATGTAGTATTTAAATCTCATAGTTAAATAGAAACTGAGGCGTATAACTGCAAAAAGGTCCACTTGAGAAAAAAAGAACCATCCCTTTCACCAGGCTGGCTACGGGCCTCATGTGTGCGCATGAGTCGATATGTTGCCTTTTTATAGTCTACATGCTACTATGATGTATAATAATGTTGTTATTGTTGTTCTGTCTGGTAACCTTAGGCTAAAACTTATAATTCATAAACGTGTCAGAAATAAAGCATGAAAAAAAACACTTTAAAAATATTTCTTTTGCGTATAATCGGGAAAAAAACAGTCATACAGTTGGTTAAGAGGATATATTTATTCTGAGAAAAAAAGCAAATACAAATACAAAAATAACTGTATGTTTTTTTAAGTTGTCTCTAATACTGAAGACGTCGGTGGGCGCTAACAGAGGTTCGTGGGGACCGTAGAAATTCATTCACTCTGTCCTTTATGCGTTTGCTGTCAGCGCTGGTCAGGTTAGGGTATCTCTTAATCACGCTGTCTCTAACGAACTGTTTTAGGTTCACAGGCAAAGCAACTTTGCCTCTCAAACCATCCCAGTTCGTTGTGGATGCCCACTCTGCGTAGCGCTGGTCTGGCACAACTGCACGAAACAGCAAGCAACCGTACCGATCTGGCCGTCCATGACTCTGAACCATAAGCATGTCAATGTGCTCTTGAGTGGGAGGGGAGAACAGTAAATCGGGATGGCAACTTGAATTTGGAGTCGGGCCAGCAGAGGTGACTTCGGACTGTTCCATATCCTCATTCAGGTTAATGGGTGTATGCATGGGGTCTTGTGTCCACTGAGCTTCCGTTGCTGCTGTTTGCACTTCTTTCAGCTGAAGCACAGTGGTTGCATGAGTTTGTATCAGTTCCTTGTGACTGTTGTTTAAGTCTGCAAGGGCTGCTTTGTAGGCATTCAGCTCCTTTCGCATAGCCTCCGTCTCTAGCACACCAGCCGCTAGCTGCTCTCTCAGTGCCTTAATAACGCAGGGCTGCCTTTTCGGCTGACGCCTCGGATCCTTCGCCACAGCCGGGGGTGTAGTGTGTGGGTTGATCACACTTAACAGCGCATCGGCCTGTTGAGAGTCAACATAGTGTACTATTAAATTTTGCCACGTTTCGTGTGAACACAAATTTCCAAAAAAAAAGCCTTTTGTTATTATTTTATTATACAGAAAATAAGGAAATAAATTAAATTACCGCTTTTTTGGAGACCATTCGCTTCTTCGTCTTCTTTGCTGTTTTCTTAGGTGTTGCCTTAGGTGTTGTCTCCCTGTTCTCAAACAAAGCCCTCTATAAATGCAGTAAGTTAAAATGATGTTAAAACATGAAACGTAGGAAAACACAGTACAAATAATCATGAAGGAGATTACGGAAAGACAGAATGGTTTAATAATTACCTTTTTGAGTTCCTGGTCCTCTTTCCGTAAAAAGATGAGCTGTTCATAATGACTTAATAGGTCATGCAGAAGATTCACGCAAAAGATTCACGCAGATGATCAGCTAAGTTTTACAGGGACTGTGGCACTTGCGGCCTTTATGGGATCATACAGGTTGTGAAATGTGGGTGGGGGACTGCAAAGGTGTGAATCTTTGCCCATCATTTGTAAGAGACAGTTGCCTTTACTGTATACAGTAGCCTACATTTATCATCCCTAATCCTTTAGCTTTAGATTTTTGTTGCTAAGTAGCAATAGGACAAATGTTACAGCTATACGCAAATATGTTTTCTAATAAAAAAAATATATATTTTTAAATTAAAATATAACAGAAAATAATGTTTTCCACATAGAAATAAATACCACTGCCTCCATGCCTTCTTCAACTCGGGCGGCTTCTTTGTAGTTTGTTTATGACAACTAGCTTTGTTATAATGGTATTATTATTAGCAGTAATATTTATTACCTGCATATTTATATTTGTTATATTAAAAAAAAAAGCTTAGTTGTTTCCATCTGTCAGGTGTTTGGACCAGGTGCGCAACTGCACATTTACTGAGGGGTATGCGAGTTCAAGTTTTTCAAGTTTAATTTATAAAAAAAAACATGTATAGGGTATAAAAATGGATCTTGATGGGATTAATAAACATTACAGTTCCAAAAAATTTGAATATTCTGACTATAGTTTTAACAGGGTTAAGAATCATTATAATTAGATATCTAAAAAATTTTATAGGGAATTTTTTAATCCATGTATTATTTTCTATTTTGCCTAAAATAAATTCAGTACAGTCCCGCACGGAGTCTGCATGCGCAGACATCTGCAGTTTTCTACAGATTTTTAGCCCATCATTGAATCTATTGGTGTAAATTTGTGTACATTTTTATTTACTCAGTATTCAAATTCATTTCACTAATATTATTGTGATATAATAATAGTAATATTAAAATGTCCATATGATTTATTTACAATACAGTTGGTAAAGTAGTATTTTCTGCCTGTAATTCTCAGCAGAAATAGCAAAAAAATGTTTGCAGATTCTGTCTGGCCCTAATATTAAGGTTTTAAACATACATTTTGTGTGATCCCTCTTATTTTTTGCTAAATAATCAATTAATAATAGAATGTTTCACATTACTCAAACCTTTTGAGCTCAGCTGTAAGTATGATTTGACAGTTTATTTTGATAAAACTTTTACATAAACTTTACACTTGGATGTGTGACTGCATGTTATTGTTTTAACTTATTTTGAATTAAAATGTATGTGTCAACGAATGCAATTCATACCTATAAACCCTCTCGTTTTTGCCATATTAATTCTACCATATTTTACTATTCTATCCGTTGTCTTCCGTGTGTTTTTCCAGTATTTCTCCCGCATTTGTAATGTTTCTATAAAAAGTGAAAGTAGCAGCTGCACAGAGCCGATCTCAAATGTGATGCAAGAACTGTTTAAGAGAACTAAGCTTTCACATTATTTTGATTGACAGCACTTTGAAATTAATGTAAAAACGGCCGCATTCACGTCCTTTCCAGTAAAGCTTTATGCGTCTTTTGCTGCCCTTATGCAGCCTCTAAATCAGTTTAACGGTGCTGAGTGACGGACGCGCTCCATAGTGATAGACGGCTTCTATACACGCGATTTAAAGATGAATGAGAGCGGATACTTTAAGATTCAGGTGTGTAAATAGAAAAAATATACACAATAATATGTAAACATGTTTTATTTGAAACACAAGTAATATTATCTTAAATTAGCATAAACAAAACAAATGTTTTCATTGCATTCTTAAAGTCAGACTCGCACCACTGTCATCAAACAAAACAGAGGATCAAACTAAATTCATTTGTTGCTCTTTAGTAACTGTAATCAATATTTAAATGCAGTAAATAAAAATGTTCTCTTTTGAAGCTGATGGTCCATGAATTTACGACAAAAGCCTTTACCATAAAGTTAACTTTACACCAGCTCATCATGGCTTTAGCCTATAGAAATATAGTGTTTTTCAATACTATACAGGATGCAAATATTTACATTTAGTCATTTACATTTAGTCATTTAGCAGACGCTTTTATCCAAAGCGACTTACAAATGAGGACAAGGAAGCAATTTACACAACTAAGAGCAACAATGAATAAGTACTAAAGACAAGTTTCAGGTCTGTAAAGTCTAAGAAGGGAAGTGTTAGTAGTTTTTTTTTTTTTTTTTGTACAGTTAGTGTGATATTCAAAGAGGCAATTGCAGATTAGGAAGTGAAGTGGAGACTAAATAGTTGAGTTTTTAGTCGTTTCTTGAAAATAGCGAGTGACTCTGCTGTTCTGATGCAGTTAGGGAGTTCATTCCACCAACTGGGCAGATTGAGCGTGAGCGTTCGCGAAAGTGATTTTTTCCCTCTTTGGGATGGAACCACGAGGCGACGTTCATTCACAGAACGCAAGTTTCTGGAGGGCACATAGATCTGCAGAAGTGAGTGCAGATAAGAAGGTGCTAGGCCAGAAGTCACTTTGTAGGCAAACATCAGAGTTTTGAATTTGATGCGAGCAGCAACTGGCAGCCAGTGCAAACGGACTAGCAGCAGAGTGACATGTGCTCGTTTAGGTTCATTGAAGACAACTCGTGCTGCTGCATTCTGGAGCAGTTGAAGAGGCTTGATAGAGTTAGCTGGAAGCCCAGCTAGTAGAGAGTTGCAGTAATCCAGTTTGGAGAGAACAAGAGCTTGAACAATGAGTTGAGCTGCATGTTCAGATAAGAAGGGTCGGATCTTTCTGATGTTATAGAGTGCAAATCTGCACGATCGAGCAGTTCTAGAAATGTGGTCAGAGAAGTTTAGTTGGTCATCAATCGTTACTCCAAGGCTTTTCACCATTTTGGATGCAGTAATGGTTGCCCCATCCATCTGGATTGAAAAGTTATGGTGTAGAGTCGGGTTGGCAGAAACTACAAGCATTTCCGTTTTTGCGAGGTTCAGCTGAAGATGATGATCTTTCATCCAGTGTGAAATATCCAACAGGCAGGCTGAGATACGAGCTGGAACCGAGGGATCATCAGGATGAAAAGAGAGGTATAGCTGGGTATCATCAGCATAGCAGTGGTAGGAGAATCCATGTCTCTGGATGACTGGTCCTAGAGATGATGTGTAGATGGAGAAGAGAAGTGGCCCAAGAACAGAGCCTTGAGGTACCCCAGTGTTTAGATGCTGTAGGTTGGACACCTCTCCCCTCCAAGACACCCTGAATGACTTGTCAGAGAGGTAAGATCTGAACCATTGTATAACAGTGCCCGCAACGCCCAGTGACTCAAGCGTAGATAGCAGGATCTGGTGGTTGACAGTGTCAAAAGCAGCTGACAAGTCCAGCAAAATGAGGACTGATGATTTAGAGTCTGCTTTAGCCAGTCTGAGATCCTCCACGACCGAGAGCAGGGCAGTCTCAGTTGAGTGGCCTTTCTTAAAGCCGGATTGCTTGTTGTCCATGAGATTGTTTTGAGTAAGAAAGTCCAGGACTTGATTGAACACTACTTTCTCCAGAATCTTGGCCATGAATGGAAGCAGGGATACTGGTCTGTAGTTTTCAAGTAGCGTATGGTCCAGGTTGGGTTTCTTTAGCAGTGGGGTTACCCTAGCCTGCTTAAATGTAGTGGGGAATAAACCAGAGTCAAGAGATGTGTTAATTATGTGAGTCAGTGTTGGTATGACTGCAGGAGAGATGGCTTGCAAGAGATGAGAGGGAATGGGATCGAGTGGACAGGTGGTTGCATGGCTAGATAGCACAAGTTTGGACACCTCAGACTCAGAGAGCTGAGAAAAAGAGGTGAGTGTGTGTGGTGTTGGTGTTGTATCTTGCGTGTTTGTTGTAGGTGCAGCAAATTGAGCACTGATTTTTGCAGTTTTGGTGCAGAAGAATGTAGCAAAGTCATCAGTAGTAAGTGTGGAGGATGTGGGTGGAGGAGGAGGATAGAGGAGGGAGGAAAATGTTTTAAAAAGTAGGCGAGGATTAGTGGCATTGTTGATTTTCAGACGGTAATACGTCTGCTTTGCAGAAGTAACCTCAGCTGAGAAAGAGGACAGAAGAGTTTGGTATGTTAAGAGATGTGCAGGATTTTTAGTTTTCCGCCAAATTCTCTCCGCAGCCCGAAGTTTTGAGCGATGCTCACGGAGAGCATCCGAGAGCCAGGGTGCAGGAGGACTGGCACGGGCTGGCCTGGATGCAAGAGGACATAATCGGTCTAGACATGATGCTAGTGTGGAGCAGAGTGTATTAGTGGCACTGTTCGAATCAAGTGCAGTGAGTTTGCGAGATGGAGGAAGAGAGTCTGAAACAATGGTGGATAGTTTATTGGGTGAGAGAGAAATATGCGATTTCGGACGCAGTTCAGGTGTGGCCGTGCGTCACTGTCCCCCTGCCTGGACAAAACCACCTTGTCTGCATTTATGTTAAGTAAAAGCCCATGCATGCAGTGACTGAGTGGCGATAAGGAATAATTAATGATATGGCAGCCCGTTGCTCCCAAAAACATTAGAAGTTTAATAAAAGTGTGGTAATTTTAAGCTTAAGCTTACCAATTCCTTATTATCCAATTTGTCATGGCAGTTTTTATGTTAAGGCATTGTTTGTTCTCTTTTTGTTTTCTATTTTGCGCTCCACGTCTCTTTACTCTTCTCTCCATTTTGATCATGTGACTGTAACCGAGCAACGGATCAATCAAATGGTCAATGAAGAGGGAGGGGTGGTATAATTTTTTTATTCAATAAAATACAATTGTATATTTATATAAAATGCAGGATAAACATTTTTAACCAAAAATATGTATTTATTTTGTTTAATATGTATAATAATATGTATAATTTCAAAAATAGTTTTGGCACAATGGCGCCCCCCCATGTGTGGCGCCCCTATGCGCCGCATATACTGCATACCCCCTTTTTGCGCCACTGGTTTGGACCATATGGGGCATAGATAAATTATATGTACAAAAAACAATACACAACAAATTAGTTTTGTAATATTAAATAGACCTATAAAGTATTTGGATACGACGATATCAATCAAATCGCGCAAACAGTATTTTTCGTGAGAGTGAAACCACCAGAAACCTATCTTCTTTTCTGTAATCCAGTCCTGCTCAAACAAGTGTTTATGTTTTTGTCTGACGTGGTTTAATAAAAAAAAAAAGGAAATGTAGAGTTTTATTATAGCTGCTGAGTGCAAGGAAATAGAGGCTATAGCCTATTTTATTACTTATGTCCTGCAACACAACGGTTTCCTTGATAACCGAGTTATGCAACATCCTTAAATTGTTCTTTTAAATAAAGATAAATTACCTATCAAGTGTTTTATAACTTAGGGAAATATTAATATGATTAGGTTTCTCCTGAGCATTTGGGCAGAATGTTTGACGCGCACTAGTTTTATTCATCGTTGATGATCGTGTTAATGGATGACCGCACTTCAAAGTTCGGGCACAGTTTACAACATTGCTGCATAGCTACATATTAACACATTGCAGCACTTTAACAAATCGACTCATAATCGCTTAGCTATCATAACCTTTTGTGTTTCATTTATTGCTTTAATTACAGAGCATTTCAACCAGCTACTGCAATGAAACAGAACTGATGTATCTCGAACAGTAGGGTGATTGTAGTTGCAGGTACATTTAGTGACCATTTAGTAACCAAAGACATCTTTTTTTCAGCTGTTAAAAAATTGTTACGTTACATCGTTACATTTTTGTGTTTATTATTTTCAAATATGCACAATGCAAGCCAAAACAATAGACATGCCCATCATCCTTTCAGACAACTTGGCTTTAAACTGTATTAAGGTCCCATTTACACTGCAAAGTTTTATATAAAAAAAGTTAATGATACATATAATAGGCTACATTTTGATGGTGAAATAACCTTTAAATGATGGCTGTTATTTATTTCAGTATTCAAACATTAAATAACGAATGCATCAAGTGAAATAAAATGAATATGAAACAACACATGATAATAAATATGTTCGTAAGAATGTGGTTGTCAGTGGGTTAATAAGCTCAGGAGATTTCTGCTTACTATCAGTAAACCAGATATTTGTTTTATAAGTTAACCAAATATTTGCAGAGATTTAGCAGTTTTTTTCTGATGCTTTTGCCAGTCCTGCCAGTCAGTGAAAAAAAAAAACTGTTCACGCAGGTATTCAGATTCGTTTTTATCAATCTGATGCAACTTTTATTATTTACAGGACATAAAAATGCAATTAAAAGTTTAAAAACAATTAAACTCAATTAATCAAAAGACTAGCCTATTTTACACATTAATGAAATAATTCCCTTTATTTCTGATAAGATCATACATTTTAGTCTGTTTTACAGTATTAATATGTGCATATGCTTTTTTTTTTTACATAATATTCGTTTAACAAGTATTTTAACACATCGAAAGTAATTAAATTACCTGTTGTTTGATTTAAACCTTTATGCAAAAGGATCAGAAATTGACACATGACATGCATCGCTCTCGTGCCACGTTTTGATGATAAATTCACATATAAGTGCTGCTTTGAATAGAATAAAACTATTAAAAAGCACATTAAACACTTTACTCATAAAATAAAACATTCATAAATGAGTTTATTATATGGAAAACACCAATTGACGGGCTCTGCTTTCGGTTTTAAAAGAATCATGCAGCTTTTAAAAATATAATTTGCTGAAGAGAAATGACAGAAAAAAAAGATTAAACATATTGGGACTGTTAAAAGAGCATTCCTCTTTAATTCTTTCGACTCAGATACATCAGCTAAGATTAATGACGGAGTCTCTCCTGCCTGCTTAGCAACACGTATCGCCGGTTATGAACGAGAAGGCGAAGAGAATGCGCTGTTTACTTTCGGCTCATTCATTCATTTTCTTGTTGGCTTAGTCCCTTTATTGATTCAGAATTTTTCATATTGTATTGCACTATTGGTAAGCACAACAGTGAACTGTAACAGTTTAAAATATCTTGTGTATGATTTTGACGTTCTTTTCCTTATCGAATTTAATTAATCGAGTCAGTCTTGAGGAAAGTGTTAAGTATTTCAGCACATAAGAGCAAATATAGCTTATAGCCCATTTCGTTGTGCTCGGCAGCTTTTTACTAATAAAGCTCTTCATGTAGGCAAAATTTCATTTTTTAATTTTAGCACGTCATATAAAAACATCAACACAATTGTTTGGGGACACAAAACACTTTTTTGCAGTTTTCCCCGATGCGTTTTTTAGGGTGGCACTGCATAGCTGGATAACAAAAAAAGGTCGCATTCTGCTTTTACTCTCCCCAAAAAAAATGCTCTGTTTGCACGATTTGATTATTATCATCGTACCCACTATATAATTATTTAAACCTTCTCTGGTGTTTATTGTTTTTAGAAAATATCTAAAATCTTAAAAAAATATATATATTGTAAAATAAAAGTTTAATTTGGCTTTAATGGTTTCATTTATGTAGGCTACATAGACCTACCTAGACTGTTATAGCTTGCTTTTGCTTGTTTTATATTGGTCTATTTATTTAATGCGGTTTTATTATATCCGATAATGTAATTCTTTAAATTATATTTTAATATGGCTCAGGCAATTTTTTTCAAGATTTGACACTTGTTTTGAGTCTACAAAAGGGGACAGGTAATTTGTAAAGTTTTATGTCTTTCTGTTGTCTGTAATATGGTGTATAGATTATTATGCGTTATTGAAACATCAAGGGGGACGCAACAAAGTCACTTATAAATTAAAATTGTATTATGCAACAGCCTTACATTTAAAACGGAAACATAAGGGCGATTATAAGCAAAAAGACCTCAGCCTATAAGGCTAGATGTTTTCTTTCCCTTTATTTATTCATTCATTCATTCATTCATTCATTCATTCATTCATTCATTCATTTATTTATTTATGTATTTATTTATTTAAGAGGCCTTTTTATTTTTAGAGATGGTACATTTGAATTGGCTTTTCCCACTTCCCCCACCTGAAAACTGAAAGTTGCAAAGAGAAATATAGCTCATTTACACCTTGATGCCTTATGCCTAGTTCACACTAGAGGATTTTAAGCCTGATTTGAGCCAGATTTGGAAGTTAACGAGCTCGCCGACAGATCGGGCTGTGATCGGGAAGAAATCTGCGGGTGCTCGGCGCTCGCCGCTCTTTATGTGTGAACTACTGAACAACGCATCAACGAGGCTCGCTGACGCGTTGCCGACACCTCGCAGACGGAAATCCAACATTCTGCATGCTAAATATTCCAGAGCAGTCGGCCGACTCAACCCCACGTGTGGTCAGATGTAGTGACGAGCTGCAGCCAATGAGAGAGCATATCAGCATGAGCTGAATGCCTGTGTGTTCAGGAGCTCAGCAGAAACATCTGTGATTGGTCAGAATGGGCATCAGTGCACTCGCTTCATTCTGCGTTAGCACAGACATGAGAGTAGACTATATTAACAGTGGAACTAGAATTGTGTAACTATTAGAATTACCATACTGCTCATTCTGACCGTTCTCATATAAAATGCCATTTTGTCACAACATATTTACATTCAAAGCTATTATTGAGGTATTAAAATTAAGCTTTGAATGTCTGGCATCATATTTAATGACACCATTACCCTAAAAATATAATCTTTTTTTGGTAATACAGCCTATAAATATGCAGTTAAGATACTAAAACATGCAAAGGTCTTGGCTTTCATTTTCACTTTCAAACAGGAGCTATTTTACAGCATAGAATATGCTGTTTTGTAAGATATCTGAAGTAAATTGATGTTTTTGCCATCAGAAAGTTTTGTTTATGTTAGCAGGAAGTTGCTAGGCAAGAAAATGCACACACATTTTAAGTCACAGCGAAAAGTATCAGACATGCATGCAGTCATTTTGACCAATATGGTAATTTAAGGCAGAAATGCTCAGTTCTTTACTGTTTTGTAATAAAAAAAAATAACAATGTCAGAAAGAAATACACTGATAGTTAGAAAACGGCAGGGTGTTATAAATATGTTAGTTTTATTTCAAAGAGATATAAAATTACAAAAATTAAAAACTCTCTGTGTATCTATCCACTGGAACCTGCAGATGAGTGATTAATCCGCTGATAAATCAGCTGATTTGACGATGTTTTTAAATGCTTTCTCCAAAGCTTGAAACGCTGTCAGTGATGTAATCCGCACACAAGCAGCCAATAGTGTACAGCTTTTTCTGACGACTCCTCCCTCAAAATTTCATTGGCTGTAGCTTGAATGAACTGATGGGGAATGAGTTGTTGTCAGATCATGTAGTGTGTGACCCCCCTCTTGTGGATCGTTCACGGAGTGTTGCGTAGTTTGAACACCACAGAGATTAAAAGACACAAAGTCAGGTCATGTAGTGTGAACGGCACAGCGATCTGCTGATGTTTAAAATCCTGTAGGGTGAACTAGGCTTTAGCCTCAATAGCAAAGATCATAGCCCATTTACACATCAACACAGTGCAAGTTTAGCGGAAGAATGTCAAATCAGAATAACGCAGATGAAGCACACCAGCTACTACTATCATGAAACTATTAAAATGGCATTGGCATAAATTTGCTTATTTGCAGCAGCTTTTTTCCGCGCAACAGAAATGCGGCGTTGGGACGCAATCAATGAATAAAAACAGGGTTAAAAGTGAAATCGGCTTTTTATTGTATCCCTATTAGGCTAACTATATCAGTGCATTGGCCTTTTATGGTGTCATCTCGATAGAATAGCCTAAGTTATATTGAAATAATTTAAAGAATAAAGATATAAAAAACACATTAAATAAATAAACAATTAAAAATATGTTTAGGTTGTCTTTATTTTAATGCCCTCCTGATTATGGTGTGCTTCATCATTATGGGTGTACGTTATAACTAACGTGATTCAAATGATGGATCTGCGACAGACAAATAGGGGTTTTGGGAAACACGCATCACTAAATTCTTTTTCGCCCAAACTGTGCATAGTTCAGCCGCAAGTTACTGTACGTCTTTGTTTGGGAAAGCACCCCAGGTCCGCTAGTGCCGCGCGCCTCTTTCTCTGGGCAAAAGCGAGTTGATTTTTAAAGTATTAAAGATACAGATTAATTAAATATTCAGCGAAAGATACATTTATTTCATATTTCACTATGCATCTCATCTGATCAAAATCTTTATAGCTTAATTAAACACATATTGTCAAAACCCACACATAGGCCTATTGTATGAAAATGAAAAGGAGATTTTTGTTATTATTAGACTATATTTGTTATTTGTGGCCAAGGCTATTTTAACATTTTCACATTTGAGGTGCTTTATTGGCATGACAAGTAACTGTACATTCGTTTTGCCAAAGCAGTGCAGCGTCGCACAAACAAGACCCTACAAAAAGGTCAGTAGTGCAAACAAATATGAATATAACATTAAATAAAAAAATGATTAATAAAAATAAAAATTGAATAAAAAAATTAAAATATAATAATAAAAATAAAAATTTATTTTTGAAAACATAAGACAGGATAAAGGTAATAATAGTAGCCTATTATCAAAAGTAGGTCCACATAAAGAGTTCCAGTATTTGTGTGTTGGAGACAGGAGCGGGTTTTGTTGGTTGAACACACAGCACCACCAACACCACACACTCCCCCAGTAAGATGGGCAGTTTCTGTTCGACAGGGACTCAAAGTTGTTTTGTATGTGTTGGATTATCGAGTAGAATTTTTCTCGGATCTCGGAGTATTTAGTGCACTCAGTTAGGATATGCAGCTTCGTCTCAATCAGCTGCTGAGGGCACAGCCACTTCTCCACCGACAGCCATGTTTTTTTTGAGCCAGCCCGTCTCTACGGCCAGTTGATGTCCGCTGCCCACTTCTAACATGTTAGAAAATACTGCAAATCAAGCTGTCGGTAACAATAAAATTGTTCGTTATTCGAAAAAAAAGACAGAAAAGAAAAAAAATATCAGGCACAGTAGTTGCTTTCTAGATTTATTTTAGGCCTTTATTCAGCTGTTTTAATCTTGCAATTCTGATAACTTTTAAAGATAATGTCTGCTTTATCAACTTTTCTGTCATTTATTTCTCATTTGCTAATTATTTTATTAATTTGTTGATGTTAATATATTACATAGGCTTGTATATGCAGATCCTTTGGCATTCAAATTTGCCAAATTTGCTTTGAACTTGAAAGAGAAAAAGAATCTAATTTGACCTGTCAGAACACATTGTTCCTGAATGGCATTTCTTTTTATTTTATTTTTTTATTTCGGTCTTTACTTTAACCTATTAAAAAGAAAAGTGTCATAATAAATACAATTGTTATATTTAAAAATGGAATTATGTTTTGTTTATGGCATATAGTTAACTAAGTGATGTGGGCATATGGTGTGCTTCAATCGCTAATTGATAGTTTTTCCAATAAGTGGTGAAATAAATTAAAATTTTTATTAAGTGTTGTTTAAATCAAATAATAATAATACGAAAACATTTATTTAAAAAGTATTTTGTGACACCCACATCCGTCATTAAAACGCATGTTTTAATAACTCAGAATCCATGCGTTAGTTTTAGTCGGATAAAAACTAACGCCTACTGTATGCAATACTTTATGTAAAAACTAAAATATTATAAACTAACTAAACTGGGAAACGGCAAATCAACAAACTATGTTTGTGATAATGGGATCTTGGCTAACGACGGTTTTGGGAAACGCATCTAATTAGTTATTTTTCACTATAGACTATCCTTTGCCGTGCAACAGTACAATTTTGCTTTTGAACTAGATGTCGAGTGAAAGCAACACGCATCCTGGCATTATGGATATAGTTAATTATTAGCTAATAATTACAATAATAATAATAATAATAATAATAATTATTATTATTATTATTATTATTATTATTATGCATTAGTTGACATAATGCTTTTTTAAACAAGCTATTTTTTTTTTCTTTCTCTACATGCGCGTGAAAGAGAAAATAAAAAAAGAGAAAATAAACAGACAAATAATATGCGGCTCACTTTGCATGCGGATATGCCCATTTATTTAATTAATTTATTAAAACATGAGAGTTTTTAACATGAAGTGGCAGTTGGTCAAACATTTTAACATAGCCTGTAATAAATAATAAATAGCTTACTGATAAAGTATGTTGAGATGATCGCAAGTTCACAACTGTGAGATGATGTGCTGTAAGGTGATGTGCTCTACCAGCAGGATAATCTATATTATTTTGCTATTTTTCATATGCGCACGTTTAAGATTTGAGATAATAACATTGCAATGATAGTCAAAGAAATCAAAACATTATTTTCACCCCAACGCAATTTAATCGGGCACTGAAGGCTAATAACTTAATTCTTATATTTGCTTTTTGACTTCTCACCATGTATCTTTTCTACAGCATAGTATAGTGTAAGAGCATGTCTATTACCAGAAAAACTAAATTAAAATTATATTTTAATTGAACACATCACATCACATACAGTAAGCTACGCCTACAGAACAGTCTGTTTAGCATTGTGAAAAGGCAAAGCTGAATATCTGTGGTTAAAGTGCCACCCAGCGGTCAAATGCTGCTGGCGCATCAAGTACCGCCGTCGCCGCGGTATGAATGGCGGCACAAGGAACACATTGAAGTAGTAACATCTGTATAGAACTTATATAGCCTATATAGCTTCTGTTTAGAACATGATGTTATCTGTTCTGACATACTGTGTGAAAGCATTGGTAAATTGGACTGTAAAATTACATTGTTTTGGTTTTGGTTAAGCTTGTGCACTGTAAAAAAAATTCTGTAAAATTTACGGAAAAATACTGGCAGACTTTTTCTGTTAAATAGTTTTTACAGAAAAATGTTGTATTTTTAACGAAAGAAAAATACATTAATTAACTGATACAATGATAATTTACAATCCTTTGAGTTAATTATTTATATTTGCAGAAAGCAACTACATTTTAATTGGAATTCACTGGCATTAAAATCAATATTTTAAATGTCTAAGTAATAAATCTGAGCATATCGATATTGAGAACCATTATACATCAGTTCACTACAAAACCTTTTTAAATAATGTAAAGTCATTAAATGCATTATTGTGCTCATGTGTGATTGTATAAAACAGATTTTCACTGCATTAGTAACTACACAGTTACATTTAAAGGTTTAAGGACACCCTGGATAACTTTTGTTTTTTATATTAACAGATTTGTGTGTGTTGAGTATCAGTTAAGACAATGTTAACACCTGTCAGCTTTAATTGTGGGGAAAACTGGATAATTTTGAGCTTTTGTCAGCTAATTTCAGCTTCCGGTTTTAAAATGATTTTTGGGGCGGGATCAAAATCGGCGACGTAGCGCAGCACTGCAAGTGCAATGATGACGCGTCGGTTTCTCATTATTACTCATAGCGGAGTTTTCTTATCCTATGAGAAGAGCTGGCTGCTTAATTACTATGAGACCTGCCAGACCTTCCAGAGTCAAGCCCGAGCTGTGAGACACGTCACGGACCCACGGCACGGGCACACAGTATTTAGCAGTTCATGAAGGCTCGTATGTGTTTGTTTGCATGATCCATGCGGTTTGTTGAATGTTTTCCCCCGCGATCTTGTCAGGGCCGATCATACAGCAAAGCTGTGTATGTGCTGCAAGCATTTTTGTCGGGAGAGCATGCAGCACGAGAATTAGAGAATGGCGGACGCTGTCTTTTATCAGGAGTTCACTCACATTCAGACACATCACTGTGCTGCTGTGTTTGCCTAAATCCTCCAGATTACCAGCAGGGCTAACGTTTAAAATAGACAGGTCAGGAGACCTGCTGCATACGGGGTCTGCTGGATACGGGGATTGAGGGAGAAGTCCCCATTTATACGGTTTACATGAACACACTTATCTTTATAATTATATAAATTGTGGTTATGTGTATATGAAATTACGAATAACAAATGTAGCAGGACATTAAATCACTATTTATTTCTTTGCATTTTAACTTTGTAAACTATAAACTCATGCGTCTCCTCACGGTTTGTCTCATTTTGTGAGCTAGCTTTGTTCGCTCCCCTTCTCCCCTGCTGGCCACGCCCACTCCTGCCCGATGCTCGCGGAGCTCCACGCCCATTAATCATGCATCTTTTGAAAAAATTCTGAAGTAGACTTTAACCGAAAGTGGGGGGTGTCATGGCCCTTTAAACAAAAGAAGATACAGCATAACATCAGATTCCCTTAGTTCATCTTGGACTTGCACACAGACACTACTATTCTCCACAATGGTGCCACAAAAATGTTTTACAGAATTTTGCTGTTGTTTTTCTTGATTTTACAAAAAATACTGGCAGCTGTGGTTGCCAGTAATCTACTGTTTTCAACATTTTACATTTGTAAATTCAGTTTACAGATTTTTTTCTGTTAAAAATACATTCCACAGTCTGTATTTTTTGTCAAACAAATTTAACCCCTTAAATCCCAGAGCAAAATCCTCACTAGTGTCCTCACTACAGAGGGTGGAACACTCAGACAGTGATAAAGTTAATGAGATAATTAAGTGTCTAATTAAAGGAGGATCGAGAATTATTGATGAACATCTGTTAACAGCAGAATCACTGAAGGAAAGAACAAGACCAAATAACACAAATACAGCCAAAATTAAAGATGAAATCAAGAGAATAAAACTCTTAATAAAATAATAATTTACAAAAATAAAACAAATTACACAATAAAATGATCTCAGCAGAGAGCAATAAACAACTCCACAAACATCAGGGGTCCGTTCTGGACATCCTGGATCATGTAAAATCGTCAATATCCAAATCCAGCTAACTGAGTAATCCACGTACAAAAAACGGACCACAGGATCGTTTGGTTCTTCAAAGCTGATCCGAGAGTTGTTGTCATAGCAACAGTTCTGCTAGGTCAAACCTGATCGGGAGCAGGTTCAATTCATATAAACAGGATTAGATCGGCTTAGTTCAAGCAATGATAATACAGTAAGTATGTTCTGAATTCTGATATTTTCTTACAGTAGTAGTTATATACACTTGGGAAAATGGTACATATTTTTTAACTATATTTATATAAAATTATAGTCAATAATAACATAAATTAAGTTATACATATTAGTAAAACGTATGCAATATGCACCCTCGAAATGAAAGTACAAAGATTGCCACCTGGTGGTGCAAAAAGAAAACTTATTGATATGAACTTTTTAGATCGCTTTGGTACAAATTGTGTATAATAGAAATGCACAATATGTGACTTTTTTTAAAGCAATAATACATTTCAGCAGTCATAAACATCTTTTGATAGTTAATATGCCAGTGATTTGATGCTTCACAAAAGTTGCAGACGCCTTTACCAATATGAAAACGCTTTTGTAAACAACCAGTTATTCTTTACACCGAGCCTGCAGCTCACAACAAATGTGGAAGGTTATTGAGTGTCATATTTAACAAGCCGTTTACTGCTAATTTGATGTAATTTTGCTCACATGGATAATTGGATATTAATCAGATGATGTCATTACGCTGCTGTGCTGTCAGCCAATCGTTGCATTGCTGATCATGATTTCGAGGATCGATAGATCTGTCCATCACAACACACGCAGCGATCTCAGATCAGTTTATCCAGACATTCTAATCTGATTCGCGAACTCGTTTGAAGAACCAAATTAGCGAGAGATCAGTTATCAAGATTAAAAGATGCGGGATCTGCCAAATAATCTTAGATCATTTAAGCGAGGTACGAAGAACGGACCCCTGGATCATGTCAAATCGTCAATATCCAAATCCAGCTAACTGAGTAATCCACGTATGAAGAAATATGGATTACTCTTGATTCTCATCACAATTTTGCAAAGAAATGCCAATCCTTGGAAAATCTTTAGTGTCACTCCAGTCTGATAACTTTTCACTTGTTATGATTTTTTCATAAAAGTTTTGTAATGCCGCAGTAATTTCTGTTAAAAATTGTCCCGCAAGTCTTTTTGATTTTAAACCAGTCACTTCCATAATGGTTTCCACAGATTTCCATGTCTTGTTATTCATTAGGTGTCCCAGCTTCACAATCCCCTTCTTTAGCATACATACTTGTACACTTACTGAGGATAAAAGTCTTGTTTGAATCATGCTATTAAAAAACAAAGGTTCTTCAGGAGCCCAGTGTATGAAATTGTCTTTGCCTCTTTCCACCTTTAAAACATTACGCCACACGCAAAACATCTTCTGATAAAAACTTGAAATTGCAGACAAATCCATATCTTCCAATCTCATTAAAAACAGGTGTTTATCTAGTCCAAGTCCACCTGCCCTTTGTAAAATGGCACATGCTGTGGGTGTCCATAACAACTCTTTGTGATAAAGAAATCTTTTTACTGCTTGTAGCCTAAAAGCTTGAATGAGAGATTTAACATCCACTAGTCCATGACCTCCCTCGCACACTGGTAAAAAAATGACTGATGCCCGGACTCAGTGTTCACCACTCCAAAAAAAAATTGACCAGCTTCCTTTGTATTTCACATATAATATCTTCTGGTGGATCCAAAACTATACATCTGTGCCACAGTGTAGAGGCTACCAGATTATTGGCAACTAAAACTCTCCCCCTGTATGACAACTGTGGTAATAGCGGTTCCCATTTAGACAATCGGGCAGATACCTTATCCAGCATACCCTCCCAATTCTTCATTCGATATTTATCACTACCTATAAAAACTCCTAAAACTTTAATCCCATCCTTACCCCATTTCAAACCCCCTGGTAACTTTGGATATCCCACCTCATTCCACTGACCCATAATATACCCCTCACTTTTCTCCCAATTTACTTTGGCTGAACATGCTTTTTCATAAGTTCTAATATTCTTATTTAAACTTCTAATGTCTTCCTGCCCGGTGATAAATACTGTGATAATGTCTGCATAAGCAGATAAGACCTGTTTTACAATTTCACCTCCATTTTTATATACAACACCATTTAAATCTTTCCTAAGTTTGAGTAAAAGAGCTTCAATCATTAGACTATATAGCTGTCTAGACAATGGGCAGCCTTGTCTGATTCCTCTTCCAATAGGTACTTGAGCACTCAAAGCCCCACCAGCCTTAACCATTATAAATACATTTCAATACAACAGTTTTATATATGATAAAAATTCTTCACCAAACCCAAAGTTTTTTAAAACATTAAAAAGATAACCATGGTCCACTCTATCGAAAGCTTTTTCTTGATCTAATAATAAAACACCAAGATCCTTACTTGTAAGATGACTAAAATCAACTACATCTCGTAACATAAAAATGTTGTCAATAATTGACCTATCTGGGACACAATATGTTTGATCATTCTCAATCAGGAATTGTAAACAATGCATAATTCTATTTGCTAGACATTTTGACAAAATTTTGTAGTCCAAACATAATAATGACACAGGTCTCCAATTTTTCAATGAACATAAATCCCCTTTTTTTGGTAATAATGAGAGAACTGCACGTCCACAACTCAAGAGAAGCAACTTTTCTTTAAAACAGCTTAAAAATACTTCATATAAATCCATTCCGATTTCATTCCAAAATTGTCGATAAAATTCAACTGGCAGTCCATCTATTCCAGGAGACCGTCCATTAGACAATTGCTGCATTGCCTCAGTTAGTTCTTTGAAAGTAATATCACTGTCCAACAACTTTTTTTGTTCATCTGGTAATCTTGGCAAGTTCTCGAGTAGTTCTTCCGCACTTTTAATGTCACATGGTTCCTTACTATATAATGTTCTATAAAAATCAACAGCCATCTTTCGTATTTCCAATGTATCAGAAGTAATAGTCCCGTTTTCCCGGCGCAGATGATGTATCTGTTTCTGTTGAGCACTTTTTTTTTCTAAGTTGAAAAAATAAGAACTGGGAGCATCCATGTCTTTAATGGAACAAAATTTTGCTCTTATCATTGCTCCTTTTGCCCGTTCATACAAGAAAGATCCAAGTTCTGCTTTTTTCTTTTTCAAAAAATCTTTCTGCACATTTCCAGGATTATCCATAAGTTCTTTTTCAAGCTGCACAATGTCTTTTTCCAGTCTTTGTATTGTTGTCTTAATTTGTAAGGAAGAGTTTAAAGTATAGTTCTGGCAAAAAACTCTTATCTGTGCTTTGCCCACCTCCCACCATTGATTAAGGCTTTCAAAAGAATCCTTTTTCATTTTCCATTCATTCCAAAATAATATAAATCTCTCACAAAACAAAACATCTTGTAATAATTTTGTATTAAAATGCCAATAATATGCACATCTTGACGTTTTTGTCATATTAAGTTCTAAACCAATCATATGATGATCCGAAAAAGCAGTAGGGGAAATAAAAGCCTTTATAACCCTGTTGTTCCATATTTGTCCCACATAAAAACGATCCAATCTTGCACCATAGACCATATCATCTGTCACTTTAACCCATGTATACTGTCTTTCCTCTTTATTTCTTAATCTCCATATGTCTACTAACCCATTTTTCTTCATTATTCTGGATAAAACTAAACTAGATTGATCATGAGGTTCTTCATTTCTATCAACACTAAAATCTGTTGTACAGTTCCAATCTCCACCTAAAACAATACAAACACCTTCTTCTACTCCTTTTAAAAACTCATTTAATTTCATAAAAAAACTCACCCTTTCCGACCCATTATTTGGGGCATAAACATTAATAAAACCAAACAAAAAGCCTTCCATTTCTATTTTTGTATACAAGATCCTACCTTTTTCAATTTCTTTTACCAATAATATATTAGCATTTAAATTTTTGGAAATTAATATTGCAACTCCTGCACTATTATTTGATCCATGACTCAAAAAAAGTTTTCCACCCCACCACATATCCCATTCTATTTCGTTATCACAATCAGAATGTGTTTCCTGTAAAAAGGCAACATTAATCTTTTTTAATTCTAGAAATTCTGAAATCACTGCCAACTTTTTCCTATCTCTACCCCCATTAATATTTAAGGAGCCTACCCTCAATTGCTCCATAAATAAATGAAAAACAGACAGGACAGAAACAGAGCCAGAAACCAAAAAAAGATAGACACCCTGTGCAGCCTATACATTTTTTGCTTCTTTAATTTACGAGGTTTTCCTTTGCGCAGTTTTGTTAAATGCTTTCTCAACCGAAATCTCTTCTGCTTACTCAACTCATCAAGGCTTACTGTTTTCTGAAGCAACACAACCGAAGCAATAAATTTATCCACATCTGGGAAAAAATCCTCAACCTCAATCACTTTTCCAAAAGTTTCATCTAGAAAATCATTTATTTCCTGTAATGTATACAATTCTCCCATAACCTGGGGACCAAAATCTGAAATATCTGAACAAGCATCATCATCCATAGTCTCATTGTCATTATTCATTTCAAGACCTCGTGAATTTTCAAGTTGTTGCTCAATTTCTTTTTCTTCAGTCATTGTCTCTACACCTGCTTCACTACTTTCTGCCACTATCTCGTCATCATCATCATCATCATCATCATCATCGTGTCTCGCTATTTCTTCGACCGTATTGTTCTGGTTTATGGAAACCACAGGCCCGTCATCAGTTCTAACACTACCACTGTTGCTACCAGCAACATCACCATCATGCGTTTCATTCACAACTCGGGGTTGTTCCTCCACTACATTTGTGCTAATATCACGGTCTCTGTCAACAGAATGCTGTTCTATATTTTCATTAGCCTGCACTTTATGAGGGCATTTGGCTTTTTTGTGTCCTAAATCTCCGCATTCAAAACACTTTAAACTTCCAGTGCTAGCGTACAGCAAAAAAGATTTCCCTTCATGCCACAGTCTAAATGAAACGTTCAGCTCTGGTTCATTCAGGAACATAAAAACTTGCCGTCTGAATGATAACACATGCTTTAAAGCCTAATTTTTGCATCCAAGAGAAATCATTCTAATTGGACTAGCCAACTTTCCATAACTTGCAAGAGCTCGTTCAATTTCAGCATTCTTTATGAACGGTGGCACGTTTGATATCGTCACACGCGTTGTCGGCGTGACAAGCGGTGAAACAGTGATAAAAGCGCCACTTACCTCAACACCCGTGCTTATCAAGTGATTCACCAAGTTTTCTTCCTTCACAAAAATAACGACT